>NW_007059671.1:36783-39546 GCF_000164805.1 Carlito syrichta
TCCCCCTCTCTCTCTCTCCCTCCCTCTCTCTGCCCCGCCGTGTCCCCCCACATCTGCGGTGTCCCCCAGGTGGCCATCGCGGGCGCCCCGGTCACTGTCTGGATGGCCTACGACACAGGCTACACCGAGCGCTACATGGACGTGCCCGAGAACAACCAGCAGGGCTACGAGGCGGGCTCCGTGGCCCTGCACGTGGAGAAGCTGCCCAACGAGTAAGGCCCCACGGTCCCTGGCTCTGTCCAGCCGGGACGCATTCCCCATGCCAGGCGCCCCGGCCTCTCCTCTGCCTGCCCGTGCCCCTCCCACCAGGCCTCCTCCCCAGCGCCCGGAGGAGGGGCACCCTGGGATGCTGGGGGCAGGACGCCCGGCCCTGCCAAAGCTCGCCACTCACGTGCACAGACCCCGCCCCCAGGGACTCCCGCCAGAGCACCCAGGCAGGAGTCCTCTGCCAGTCTCTGCCTGAAGGGCGCTGTCTTGGGTCCAGAACATAGATGTGCACGGTGGCTCCGACACGCGGGCGTGGGACCAGCAAGAGGGCTCGTTTCACATCTTCGACATTGGCCTTGTTCTCTGAGAGAATGCGGACTTGCCATTTTCTGGTGTGTTACCACCTGGTTGGTGTCACCCACAGTCCAATGCAGTCAGTCATCTGGAAGGCTTAAAAGTCCACCTATGCTGGGCACGGTGGCTCATGCCTATAATGCCAGCACCTTGGGAGGCAGAGGTGAGAGGATTGCCTGAGTCTGCTGCAGGTTCAAGACCAGTCTGGGCAACACGGCAAGACTTTGTCGCTACAATGAATCAAAAAATGAGCCAGCCATGGTGGCATGTGCCTGTAGTTCCAGCTACTTGGAAGGCTGAAGTGGAAGCATTGCCTGAGTCTAGCCTGCAATGGCTTGAGCGTGCCACTGCCCTCCAGCCTGGGTGACAGAGTGAGACTCCAACTCAAAAAACACGAAGGAAAAAAGTTATCTAGGCATGGTGCATTCCCAGCTACTCGAGAGGCGGAGGAGGGGGGTCACTTGAGCCCAGGAGGTCAAGGCTGCCGTGAGCTGTGATCATACCACTGCACGGCAGCCTGGGTGACAGCGTAAAAGCGCAAAATAGAACACAGCTGCCTGCCCTCCCAGGGTGCTGCTCTCTGTGGTCTGGAGTGTGACCTGGGCTCCCCGGCTAGGGTGGCATGCAGTCCCACAAGCACCTGCTGCTCCAGACCTCGTTGACTAGTGGAGAAGCCAGTTGCCATGGTGGCTGTTGGAACTGAAGTTCAGTCCAGGCCAGCGAACTAATAGGTCCATCGAGGCAGCACAGAGTAGTGGCTACCAGGGATGGGGAGGGATTGCTGATGGGAGCATTCTGGAACTAGGCAGAGATGATGATCCCAGCCTTGTGAACACGCCAAATGCCCTGAACCGTCCACTTACAAATGGCCGCTTTTAGCTGATGTGAATTTCACCTTGGTATATCATTATTATTATTATTATTTTACTTTATTTTTATTTATGTATTTATTTTGAGTCGGAGTCTCCCTCTGTCGCCTAGACTGGAGTGCAGTGGCCGCTCCCGGCCACCGCAGCCTCGACCTGCTGGGCTCCAGCGATCCTTCCGCCTCAGCCTTCCGAGTAGCCGGAACTACAGACACGTGCTACCACGCCTGGCTATTTTTAATTTTATTGTAGAGACGAGGTCTCGCCAAGTTGCCTGGGCTGGTCTCGAACTCCTGGGTTCAGGCCATCTACTCGCCTCAGCCTCCCAAAGTGCTGGGATGACTGGCTGACCCACTGAGCCCGGCGTTGATACATTATTTTTAAGTTGAATTTGTTTTTTGATTCTGATTCTCAGTCACTCCAGCCAGGTTTCGAGTGCTCGGTTGCCACTTGTATTGGCTGGTGCAGGTCTAGAACATTCTGCCGTCCCCTGCCTGCCTGGGTCAAGAACGGCAGGGTCTGCCAGACCCAGTCGTGCCCTAGCTGTCTGTCTGGGGAGCGACTGAGCACACAGCAGCCGTGGGCAGGGGCCTGGCTGCACCGAGCCAGCAAGGCAGGTGCCAGGCCCGGGGCCGGCTTCCCCCCCAGCCCTGGCAATCCTGGCCTCAGGCTCACGTCCTGACTGTTTTCCAGGCCCAACCGCCTCCTCATCCTCCATGGCTTCCTGGATGAAAACGTGCACTTTTTCCACACAAACTTCCTCGTGTCCCAGCTGATCCGGGCAGGAAAACCGTACCAGCTGCAGGTGGGTGGCACCTGGGGCATGGCCCCGCTCCCCAGATGCAACCAGAACTCCAGGGGACATACGTACTGCTGGGCAGCCAGGCGTGCGGGATCACCGCCCGCCGCCATGCTCCCGCCCCCCAGCGAGGCCTTCCCATGACCGCTCAGCCCCTGGGCTCCCAAGGGTCCTGGTGGCTCCTGAGGCCGCCCTGCCTTCAGTACTAGGAACATGGGCCTCAGGGGAGCGGCAGGCCCGCCCCAGGGCCTGGCGGGAAGTCGTCCTTACTAGCGCCATCACACAGTCGCCTCATTCCCAACCGGGAAACTCTGAGAAGAGACTGCGAATTGCCAAAAGCATCTGGCGGGTTGTGACTGAGGGTCCTGCAGGTCTGAGCCTTCCCAGGAGGTGGCATGTAGCCGCACGCTTAGCATACGTGAGGAGTCAGCCAGGCTGGGGGGCCCCAGCGGAGGACATAGAAGCCGGGAGGGAGCAGCTCTGGCCCCGGGGAGGGAGGGCAGTGGGGCCGGGGGTGGGGCCTCAGGGCAGGCCCTG
>NW_007059671.1:39566-41408 GCF_000164805.1 Carlito syrichta
GGTGTGACTTCTGCTGGAGAGGGGTACAGGGCGTCAGCTGGAGTCCATTCCCAGGGTGATGGGAGGTGGGCCGTGAGCTGTGCTGCTTCCCGTTTGGCCCTGCCTCCAGCTGGCCTGCAGATAGGGCCCTTGGGGGATAGTGGGACATGCAGTCCATAGTCAGGTGTCCGTGCAGGAGACTCGGGAAGTCTAGGAGGGGAGGGGAAGGGGTGTCACTGCATGGCAACACTGCGGGGTCTTTCTGCCTCCTGTTGCCATTCCACAGAGCAGGGGCACGGAGAGGCCAGGCAGGAGGAAGGAGGGTGGCCTGTGGGGCAAGAGCTGGCCTTGGCGGCCCCTCCCCCCCAACAGCCCTGTCTGGAGGAAGGGCAGGGCTGGAAGGTGGCTGGAACAGCATCCAGCCCCAGGCCTCAGGTGGCATCTGTGAAGTGGGCGTGACGCCCCTGTCTCTTGGGAGGCTGTGAGGCCCCGGCGAGTTCTTCCAGGGAAAACATTCAGCACGCAGGGTGGGCCCAGGCCAGGTGAGGAGACAGCCATCAGGGGTGAGAGTCAGGTGCCACTTGGGCCAGCTGGGACACACTCCCCCAAGCACACTGAAGCAGCGGGCGGGCATCTGGCAGCCCCCGCCCTGTTCACAGATTGCCTCTGTTGCGCACCAGGCTCTGGGCTGGGGTTTGGGAGCTCAAAGGAGCCAGACAAACCCCCCCTCTGCTCTCCCAGCCCAGGGGGAGGAAGAATTAGCCAAGCAGCCAGGACAGGGCGGCATGAGGGTGTTGGCACGTGTGTGCAGATGCCACAGTGGGGGAGCATAGCCTCCCAGGCAGAGCTAACACCCAGGCTGGGAAGCAGCGGACCCCACAAGGTGGCAGGGCACAGGGCCTGGAGGGCACTCTTGATCTCCAGTCAGCAGGGCCTTGCAGTGGGCTCAGCTGGGGGCAGTGTCCTCAAGCATAAGATTCTTCCAGGGGTGGGTCCAGAAGGCAAAGGTGGAGGGGAGGCCAGTGGATGGTGCAGCGTGTTCTCAGGGCGACGGGCCAGGGTGGGAGGGGATGTCCCAGGTAGGAGGAAGGAGCCAGGCCATCCCTGCCTGCCAGCCCCAGGGATCCTTGGGAGCGCCTGGGCAGGTTCATGCCTCTCGCCGGCCCCTGGGGGGCAGTGGGGTGCTAGCTCTGGGGGGGTGCCCAGCAGTACCTGGGGGAAGGCTTTGCCCTGGGTTCCTGGCACGGAGGCCAGGTGGCTCAGGGTCACAGACCCCACAGCCTGATCCCCAGGGGGCGGGAGAGGGCGTGCTTAACGGACCCAGGGACAGCTTTGGGTAAAACAGGCGGCTCAGGGTGAGGCTCCAGACCTCTTGAGATGGAGCTGCCTCTCGCGGAGAGGGCTTGTCACACCTCTGCAGGTTGGGGACGGAGGCGGGAGGCAGAAGTGTCTTGCTTGCGCTCACAGGTGCATAAGCAGCAGCATCCGTAAGCCTCGTGACGGAACTCCCTGAAGGGTCTCGGGGTCCAGGCTCACTCCATGTCCGAGAGTGGCCCAGAGTCACCCCGCGCGTCAGCCGGGGTGGGACTCGAACTGCCCCGTGGCCAGCCGCGGCGCCCAGCCCCGCCCACTCTCCCCGCAGATCTACCCCAACGAGAGACACAGCATCCGCTGCCCGGAGTCGGGCGAGCACTACGAGGTGACGCTGCTGCACTTTCTCCAGGAATACCTCTGAGCCGGCTGCCACGCCGCCCGCCGGGCCGGCGCAGACATCAGAGCACAAGTGGCTTCCTGCCGCCAGGTGGGGCGACCGCGGCCGCAGCCCGCCAGGTGCCTCCTCCCGCCGCGCCGGCCAGCCCACCA
>NW_007059671.1:41428-45603 GCF_000164805.1 Carlito syrichta
AGGTTTTCCGCGGTTATTTAAAGGACACAAGGGGTGCCGACGCCGGGGCGGCCAGGGTGGTGATCACGTCCCAGCCTGGCAACGCTGCTGCTTCAAAGCCTGAGCGGCTCATGCGGCCCGGGCGGGCGCCCCCTGCCATCCCGCCCTCCCCCACCCGGCCATCAGGCACCTGCCGGTCCAGGATCCATCAGGTCGGAGCGGGAGCCATCCCACCTCAGGGCCACACCTCCCCGCCCTCCCCCCCGCTGAGAGTTCTGCCAGGGGCGGGCAGAACAAAGTAAAAAGAAAGAAAAAACAAACCACCTCTACATATGATGGAAAGAAGATATTTTTGCCGATTCTTATTCTTTTATAATTATGCGTGTAAGAAGGAGACTCATTAAACGATTCCGGATGGAGACGGTGCCACCGCCTGTGGTTCCTGCCCGTCCTGGGGGGAGGGGCCTCTGGGACCAGGCACACCCAGCCGAGGCCCTCCTGGGAGTGGCGGAAGGGAGCAGGGAGAGCCTGGGACAGCTGCCCTGCAGGAGGCTGAGCTAGAGATGCTCTCAGATCAGACTGGTCCAGTGAAGACAGGCCCTGTTGTCCCAGGAGAGCAGTTGTGTTCTCAGAGGGCCAGAAAGACCGCTCTGCATCTAGGGACCAGGATGGGACATGTGTGACCCGCCTGGCCACACAGGTGCCCAGGGCAGCCGCAACGACCCGAATCACAGCATCCTGCACATGGCATGGCCAGCACTGATGGGGCCTTCTGAGCTTAAGGCTCTGCTTTGAGGAGCGCGAAATGCCACCAAGAGGGGCAGGCTGTGCCCCTCCCAGCAGCTGAGGTACCCAGGAAGACCCTGGCGACCACACTCAGGACATCTGGGGTTTCCTTTTTATTTTTTGAGTGAGGGTCTCACCCTCACCTAGGCTGAAGTGTAGTGAAACGACAGCTCACCATCGCCTCCACCTCCTGGGTTCAGGCGATCCTTGCGTCTCAGCCTCCTGAGGCGCTGGGACTACAGACACCACCACACCTGGCTACTTTTAAAATTTTTTTGTAGAGACAAGGTCTTGCTATGTCGTCCAGGCTGGAGTGCAGTGACATACTTATGGCCACCACAGCTTCCAGCTGCTGAGCTCGGGCGATCTTTCCACCCCAGCCTCCCAAGGAACTAGAACTACAGGCACGTGCTACTATCCCTGGCTCATTTTTTGATTTGTTGTAGAGACGAGGTCTCACCAAGTTGCCCAGGCTGGTCTTGAACTCCTGGACTGAATCTTCTTGCCCTGGCCTCCCAAAGTGCTGGGATGACAGGCATGAGCCACTGTGCCTGAGAGTTGGCCAACTTTCTATGTAAAGTGCCCAAGAGGAAACACATATTTTCAGCTGTGTGTGCCAGTCTGGCAATTGTTCAACTTGTCCTTACAGCACAAGCACAGTCTTAGATAATACATAAATGAACAGGCATGTCGCGTGCTGATAAAAATTTACAAAACCAGGCAGCCAGCCAAGTTTGGCCCACAAGCTGTAACTGGCCAGCCCGTGGTCTAAATGATCAGGAAGTAATAGCCTTCTATGTGGGCATATGTATGAGTTTATAAGAAATTCTAGCCGGGCTCGGTGGCTCAGCCTGTCATCCCAGCACTTTGGGAGGCTGAGACGAGTTGATTGCCTGAGCCCATGGGTTCAAGGGTTCAAGGCCAGCCCGGGCAACTTTGCAAGACCTCTACAATAAATAAAAACAATTAGTCGGGCATGGTAGGGCATGCTGTAGTTCCAGCTGCTTGGAAGGCTGAGGTGGAAGGATCGCCAGAGCCCAGCAGGTCGACGCTGGGGTGGCCATGAGCTTGCCACTGCGATCCGGCGTGGGCAACAGAGTGAGACTCCAACTCAAGAAAAAAAAACAACCTGGTACATAATAAACAATAAATAAATGTAAAAATAAATAATAACTAGGCCAGGCATAGTGGCTCATGCCTGTCAACCCAGCCCTTTGGGAGGCTGAGTCAAGAGGACTGCTTGAGCCCAGGAGTTCAAGACCAGCCTGGGCAATGTACTGAGATGAGACCTTGTCTCTAAAAAAGAAACAAGAATTAGCCGAGTGTGGTGGCGCCCGTAGTCCCACCTACTCGGGAGGCTGAGGCAGGAAGATTGAGCCCAAGAGATGGAGCTGCAGTGAGCCGTGATTGTGCCACTGCACTCCGGCCTGGGTGACAGTGAGTCTCTGACAAAAAAAAAAGAGAAAAGGTGGTGATATTCGTATGATCAAATGTTTCTTTAGGACGGCTAGATTGAATGTCACGATCTGATAGAGATCTGTTTTAATCCCTTTAGTGTAATCATTTTTTTGGCGGGTGGGAGGAGACGAGGCTCAGAGTTTTCTGGAGGACACACATGCAGACAAACAACAACCCGCCTGGTGCAGGAGAAGCGTCCAGCAGCTCCCGACTGAAATACTTTGTGAGCGGCGCTTGGCTACAACTATCCCGGGAGGGACAGGCCCGCACTGCTGGCAGCCGCTTACAGAGCCAGTTTCTAGCGGGTCCAGAGCAGGAGGAAGACACTTGCTGCTTTTCTGAGTCGGAGTCTCACTCCGTCACCTGGACTGGAGTGCAGTGGCATGCTCATGGCCACCCCAGCATCGACCTGCTGGGCTCCAGCGAGCCTCCCGCCTCAGCCTTTCAAGTAGCCGGAACTACAGGTGTGTGCTACCATGCCTGGCTAATTTTTTATTTATTGTAGAGATGAAAGTCTTGCCAAGTTGCCCAGGCTGGTCTTGAATCCATGGGCTCAGGCCATCCTCTTGCCTCAGTCTCCCAAAGTGCTGGGATTACAGGCTTGAGCCGCCACAGCTGGCGTAGACTGTGAGGTTTGTGAGGTTTATGAGGACAGGGCTGCAGGCTGTCTTATCCTCAGCATCCATTCACTTTTTTTGAGTCTCACTCCGTCACCCAGACTGGAAGGCAGTGGCTGCTCCCGGCCACTGCAGCCTCGACCTGCTGGGCTCCAGCGATCCTTCTGCCTCAGTTTCCAACTAGCCGGAACCACAGATGTGTGCCACCACGCCCGGCTTATTTTTTGATGTATTATAGAGATGAGATCTCGGCAAGTTGCCCGAGCTGGTCTTGAACCCATGGGCTCAGGCAATCCTCTTGCCTCGGCCTCCCAAAGAGCTGGGATTATAAGCGTGAGCCACCATGCCCGGCTTCTGCAGTGTCTTCTAAATTGGGTTACCTGCTTGTGTTAAGACATTTCTTGGCCAGGCACAGTGGCTCACGCCTGTCATCCCAGCACTGTAGGAGGCAGCGGCAAGAGGATTGCCTGAGCCCATGGGTTCAAGACCAGCTTGGGCACCTTGGGGAGACCTCGTCTCTATAATAAATCAAAAAAGTAGCCGGGCGTGGTGGCACACATCTGTGGTTCCAGCTACTCAGAGGGCTGAGGCAGATGGATCACTGGAGCCCAGCAGGTTGACACTGGGGTGGCCGTGAGCGTGCCACTGCACTCCAGCCTGGGCAATGGCGTGAGACTCTGACAAAAAAAGAAAAGAAAAGAAGCTGCAGAACGCATCCAGCTCTGGCTTCGTGTCATCTCCGAAGGAGTCAGCTGCCCATGGGTCTTCCCTCCCTCGCCGAGGCTAGCTTTCTCCATGTCTGGGAAGTGGAGTGATTTTCACCCCCTCAAGGGTGCAACGGATCCCAGTTTAGGGGTCACCTGGGACCCATTTGCCTGTGGATTCCATTCTTTCTAGCTGGGAAGGACTAGGAACACCAGCTTAATTCTTACCCTCCAGACTTGGCCACTGGAGTGTTCTTCAAATTTTAAGCAATTGGTGATCAAAGATTGACTTCTCTCTGTAGCCGAAAACCTGAGATCGGCTGATCTCGGTGGCTCACGCCTGTAGTCCCAACTACTCGGGAGGCTGAAGCAGGAGGATCACTGGAGGCCAGGAGGTCGAGGCTGCAGTGAGCTATGATTGCGCCACTGGCTTCGAGCCTGGGCAGCAAAGCCAGATCCCGCCACGAGAAAGATTAAAAACTAAAGAAGAAAAAGAGCCAATAATGCTGGCAGCAGCTAGTATTTAGAATGTTGGTTCCTTTTATGGTATTACGACATTCCCTCACTTCTCCCTCCTGATAATCCCTGGAGGTAGAGATTATCACCCTTTTTTTTTTTTTTTTTTTTTTGG
>NW_007059671.1:45804-47410 GCF_000164805.1 Carlito syrichta
CCACAGGCTCAGGCAATCCACTCACCTCAGCCTCCCAAAGGCGCGGGATGACAGGCTGAGCCACCAAGCCCGGCTTATCACCCTTTTTAATTTTGAAATAATTGGAGGATCTCAGAAACTTGTAGACTTCCCTAATAACCTTCATCCTGCATCTCCTAACGTTAACACCAGGCATCACCGTAAGACACGCCAGGTTACCGAAGCCAGGAAATTCTCCACATAATCCTATTAAACTAATATCCAGATCTTACTAGATGATTAACTAATTATGTAGATCTTATTTGAACCTGGGTCAGGTGGGGTGACTCACGTCTGTCACCACAATGCTTAGGGAAACCAAAGCAGGAGGATCACTCAGGCCAGTGGTTCGAGACCAGCCTGGGCAACACAGTGAGACTCACCGCCCCCCGTAGTCCCAGCTATAGGGGAGGGTCGCCTGAGCCCAGCAGGTCAAGGCTGCGGCGAGCCATGGTCACACGACCGCAAGACGGGACTCGATCCTGCCTCTCGACCTATTTTCCCCAGTAACTTTGAACATGGAGGGACAATCTCAGCTGCAACAATGACGAGACATTTGCCTAAGGGTGACCTTCGATTTCCCTCAGTCTTTTTTTTTCCTGCTTTCTAAAAAGCAACTCGTTTTTTGTGGGGTTTTTTTTTTGAATTGGCGTCTCATTCTGTCGCCCAGGCTGGAGGGCAGCGGCACGCTCACGGCCAACGCAGCCTCGACCTGCTGGGCTCCAGCGATCCTCTCGCCTCAGCTTCTCAAGTTCTGGAACCACAGGCGCACACCACCACACCCGACTGATTATTATTATTATTTTTTTTTTTGGTAGAGACAACGTCAATCTATGTTGCCCAGATTGGTCTCAAATTCCTGGGCTCCAGTGACCCCTCTGCCTTGGCCTACCAAAGTGCTGGGAATACAGGTGTCTGCTGCTAAGTCCAGCTGCCTTGCCAGGTTTTAGCTGGTCACTGCCATAAGGATATCTTGGTGATTATTTTCACGACAGTAAACTAATTCATATGACAGATTATTGTATTTTGCTTTTATTTATTTGTTTTTTGAGTCAGAGTCTCGCTCTGTCGCCCTAGCTGGAGGGCAGTGCCCCGCTCACGGCCACTGCAACCTCGACCTGCTGGGCTCAGGCGGTCCTCTCGCCTCAGCCTCCCAAGTAGCTGGAACCACAGGCGCGCGCCACCACGCCCGGCTGATTTTTTTATTTATTGTAGAGACGAGATCTCACCAGGTTGCCCAGGCTGGTCTCGAACCCGCGGGCTCAGGCAATCCTCTCTCCTCCGCCTCCCAAACTGTTGGGACTACAGGCATGAGCCACCGCGCCTGGCATTGTGTTTTCTTTTGGTGTTTTTTTTTTTAAGAGACAGGGTCTTGCTATGTTGCCCAGGCTGGTCTCGAACTCCTGGAACAAAGCGATCCTCCGGCCTCGGCCTCCCTAAGTGCTGGGGTGACGGGCGTGAGCCGCCGCGCCCGGCCTCCCTGGTTCTCCCTGCATCTAAAGACTGGAAGAGCTGCAGAGTCAGCCGCACGACGACGACTCCATGAGCCCCTGGAAGAAACCTCACGACCACCCGGAGGGCCCCTGGG
>NW_007059671.1:48473-50070 GCF_000164805.1 Carlito syrichta
CAGATGAGGACACCGAGGCTCAGGAGCGTTTCGCTTGCCCCGGGCCCCTGGGCTTCCGATGCCCGTGTTGCTGGAGGCGGAATGCCGGAGGGGCTGGGCTCCCGCCTCCCTGTTCTTCGTCTCCCGCTGGACACGTGGGCCCCTGGTCCCGACCCCGGAGCTCGGAGCAGGGAGGCAGCCGCCGACGTTCTTGCAGCGCTGGCCGCCAGGGCGAGGGATCTGCGCTACCTCCTTCCCTCTCGGCACAGGTGCTCGAAGAGAGAGATCTTCCTGTTTCTGGGGTTCTGAGACCCCAGCGCCTTTGGCACTAAGGGCTGCTTTCGACCAAGCCTTTCTTTTTCTTCCGTTTTCTAGGGCAGGTACACGTGTACGTTCACCTATGCTTCCCAAGGAGGAACCAATGAGGTGAGTGGTTCACGATTCCATGTAGCTCATGATATCCATCCTCACACAGAGATGCTCTCCGGAGGGACCCTGAGGTGGGCCGTAAGTCTGTCGGTTTACAGCCAGTGGGGCCGGGCTCACGCCTGTCTTCCCAGCACTTTGGGAGGCCATGGCGGGAAGATCGCTGGAGCCCAGGAGTTCAAGACCAGCCTGGGCAACACAGTGAGAACTCATCTCTACAAAAAATTTTAAAAGGCCAGGCTGGGTGGCTCAGCCTGTCATCCCAGCACTTTGGGAGGCCGAGGCGAGTGGATTGCTTGAGCCTGCGAGTCTGAGACACGCCTGGGCAACTTGATGAGACCTCGTCTCTACAATAAGCCAAGAAATTTGCCGGGCGTGGTAATGCACGCCTGTAGTTCCAGCTACTTGGAAGTCTGAGGCGGAAGGATTGCCAGAGCCCAGCAGGTCAACGCTGGATGGCCATGAGGGTGCCAGCAACAGAGTGAGACTCCCAACTCAAAAACAGAAAAAGAAAAGAAAACTAGCTGGCTGAGTTGGCACACTCCTCTAGTCCCAGCTACTCAGAAGGCTGAGGCAGGAGGACTGCCTGAGCCCAGGAGGTCAAGGCTGAAAAGTCTGGGTCGGCTCAGCTGGATACTTCAGGAAGCCAGAATCAAGACGTCCCTGGGCCGGGCCTTCACTGGAAACTCTGGAGATGATTCCTCTTTTCGGCTCTCTTGGGTGGGTGGCAGAATTCAGTTCTTGGCAGTTGGAGGACCGAGGCTCCTATTTCCTTGCTGGCTGTTTTCTCCAGCTGGTGGCAGAAGCACAAGTAAAAGGGATCTGAAGCACAAGGACACCCACGCCATTGCTGGCTTTGAGGGGACCACGTGGCAGAGTGCAGGTCGCCTAGGAGCTGGGAGCAACCCCGGCTGGCAGCAGGGAAACGAGGAGTTCGGTCCTATAACCACAAGGAACTGAAATCAGCCACAACCTCTTGGGCTCAGAAGAGACCCCCGAGCTCAGAGGAGAGCGCCATCTGGTGGGCACTCTGATTGTACCCTGCAAGACTGAGGAGGGGACCAGATTGTGCCCAGCTGGACCTACAGACCTGAGCTGCTTTTTTTTTGAGTTGGAGTCTCACTCTGTCACCCAGACTGGGATGCGGTGGCCGCTCCCGGCCACCGCAGCCTCGACCTGCTGGGCTCCGGCG
>NW_007059671.1:50282-51098 GCF_000164805.1 Carlito syrichta
GGCTCAGCCTGTCGTCCCAGCACTTTGGGAGGCCGAGGCAAGTGGATTGCCTGAGCCCAAGGGTTTGACACCATCCCAGGCAACTTGGCGACACCTGTCTCTACAATAAATCAAAAATTAGCCGGGCGTGGTACTGCACGCCTGTAGTTCCGGCTACTTGGAAGGCTGAGGCGGAAGGGTCGCCGGAGCCCCGCAGGTCGACGCTGGGGTGGCCGTGGGTGTGCCACGGCACTCCAGCCGGGCAATAGCATGAGACTCCAACTCAAAAACAAAGAGAGATACACAGAAAAATTTTATAGAAGAGGATGCAACACACAGAGAGAAGATAGAGGAGAGGGTGGAGTCATGCGGCCATGATCCAGGGAGCATCTGGGGCTGCCAGAGGCTGGAGGAGGTGAGGAACGACCCTTATCTTGCTTTCAGCCGCATCAGGGCCTTACCGACACTTGGGATTTTGGACTTGCGGCTTCCAGAAGCAAGAATGCAAACGTTTTCTTATGAGCCACCAAACTCGTGGTGATGTGTTACGGCAACCCAGGACCCCGGCGGCAACAGGAGACTGACGCAGCTGGAAACACGCCATTACACTCAGCGTTCCGTGAAGGAAATGCTTATATCAAACTCTGGCTGGACCCTAGTGCTTGGTTGTGTCTGAAGGGACACCAGGGAGCATTTGAGAAGCACGAAGTAGTCTGTGTCCTCACAACTATGCGAAAGAATGAAAAAAATAGAAAAGGAAGAATCGTCCCTGCGGCCAATTCAGGAAAGACATCCTTTTTTTTTTTTCTTGAGTTGGGGGTCTCTCTTTGTCGCCCA
>NW_007059671.1:51118-51727 GCF_000164805.1 Carlito syrichta
CCGGCTGATTTTTTGATTTATCGTAGAGACGAGGTCTCACCAAGTTGCCCAGGCTGGTCTCGAACTCCTGCCTCAAGTGTGTTTCCTGCCTCAACCTCCCAAAGTGCTGGGATGACAGACGTGAGCCACCATGCCTAGTTATGCTCTCTTTTTAAACTTTTTTTATTTTTAATTTAATTTAATTTTTTTTTTTTTTTTTGAGAAAGCAGGATTTATTGAGAGGACAGAAAAACTCCCAGAGCGGGAGGGGACCGGAGTGGGTTAATTTTTATTTTAAAAACAAGACGTGTGGTCTCACTTCGTTGCCTTGGCTGGTCTCATTCATCTGGGCTCAAGCAGTCCTCCCTTCTCAGCCTCCCAGTAGCTAGGAGGCTCCTCCCACGCCTGACCTGCATTCATAATTTTTAAAAAATGTTTAAATATTTGCCTCCTCTTCAGGAACCTTCTAAGAGTCTTGGAAAACCTCCCTGGTTCTATTCTGCAGAATGAAATTGTTTCTAGTGCTCAAAGGCCACAGAGCCATGGACAGGTGTCTCTAAATAAAAGAGCTCTGCCGGGCTCGGTGGCTCAACCTGTAATCCCGCGCCTTTGGGAGGCTGAGGTGGGTGG
>NW_007059671.1:52047-59868 GCF_000164805.1 Carlito syrichta
CCCAGGCTGGAGTGCAGTGGCATGCTCACGGCCACCCCTGCGTCGACCTGCTGGGCTCAGGCCATCTTTCCGCCTCAGCCTTCCAAGCAGCCGGAACCACAGGCATGCGCTACCACACCCAGATCATTTTAAATGTAAAGACGAGGTCTCACCAAGTTGCCCAGGCTGGTCTCGAACTCATGGGCTCAGGCAATCCTGTTACCTCAGCCTCCCAAAGTGCTAGGATTACAGGCTTGAGTCACCATGCCTGGCTTTTTTTTTTCTTCTTTCAGTCGGACAACTCTGTTTTCCAGGCTGGAGTGCAGAGGGCACGATCACAGCTCCCCACAGCCTCAACCTTCTGGGCTCAGGCGATCCTTCTGCCTCAGCCTCCTGATTAGCTGTGACTACAGGTGCACACCACCGTGCCTGGCTAATGTTTTGATTTTTTGTAGAGACTATGTTATCCAGGCAGGTCTCGAACTCATGGACTGAAGCAGGGCTCCTGCCTTCACCTCGCAAAGTGCTGGGATTACAAGCATGAGCTACCATGCCTAACTGCTTTTCTTTTTTGAGTCGGAGTCTCACTCTGTCGCCCAGGCTGGAGTGCAGCACCACACTCATGGCTACCCCAGCGTCAACCTGCTGGCTCTGGCGATCCTTCCGCCTCAGTCTTCCAAGTGGCCGGAATTACCGGCGCGCGCTACCACTCCCAGCTAATTTTTGGTTTATTGTAGGGATGAGGTCTCGCCAATTTGCCTGGGCTGGTCTTGAACCCGCAGGCTCAAGCCATCCACTTGCCTCGCTCCCAAAGTGCTGGGATTACAGGCTGAGCCACCGAGCCTGGCCCCGTTTCTTTTTTTATAAACGGAACTGGAGTCTTTGAGTGTTGAGCAGTCGTTCATGTCTCCCCCTGCTTGGAGAGGCACCCCCTTTTATGGCAAGGATGCGGGACAGGCGAGTTTCCTGCATGCAGGTGGACACAGAGCTTCAGGCCTCTGAGAGGGTGGACAGGGGCTCTGGTGGCCGGCCTCTGACTAGGGGCATGGAAGAGGCACACGGGCTCTGCAGAATTGGAGGCGAGCCTAGAACTCCCCCCGAGTGCAGGCCTGGCTGACCCCAGCCTGTCTTCTCCCGACAGCAGTGGCAGATGAGTCTGGGGACCAGTGAGGACCACCAGCATTTCACCTGCACTGTCTGGAGGTGAGCCACGGGCAGGGGGTCCCAGTGCTGTTGGCGTTGGCCAGCGCATGCCCCAAGCGCTACACCACTGGGCCAGGGGGGAGGAGGATCAACAGAGGGGAGCACAGGCCAGTGGAGCGTCCTGGGAGAAGGGCGGAGTCCCCGGAGGGGTAGGGATGAGGCTGTGGTGGCTGTGAGTGTGCCACTGCACTCCGGCAGAGCTAAAAAAAAAAACGGATAGTGAGACCTCAGTGGTTGGCGACGTTTAAAGGACAGGGTGTGACTTGATGCATCGCGTGGCGGTGTCGCACGGTCGTTCTGCTGGACGCTTCACAAACAGCAGGTGTTGACTAAGTAGTCCCAGGGAGAGTCTGCTGGGACTGACCTGTGTCACGGGCAGGCACAGGCCAGGCCAGGCAGCTGAGGAGACCCTGCTGGGGTGGCCTCCTGGCCCGAGGAAGCTGCCGAGATAAGCCAGGAGGGGCTGGGGGCCCTGGGAGCTGGGGTCATCCCTACCACGGGGAAGCCACGGTCGGCCCCATCTGCCTGTCGCGCCTGGCACGGGGCCTTGAGCCTCAGCTCCCCGGATGGCACGTGGGTGGGTGCAGACGCAGCCCTCTGGGGCCTGGAGCCTTCGGGACAGGGCTGGGCTCACCCTAAGCCTGGACCCCTGCCTGGCCCACAGGGCGGTCCCCCACAGACACACCCACCTGCAGAGGCCTGCTCACCCAGGGGCCACCACTCGGCGACGGGAGGTCAGACTTCAGTGGGCCTCCGGAGTCAGACACGGACCGATACTCCACTGCCCAGAATCTGGGGCTCCCACAGACTCGGCCTCCCTGCCGCCTACACCAGTCAGCTCTCCACACCCAAGACATCACCACATCACCATCTCCTGCTGTCACCTTCCAAACGTTTTTACTGCTCCGACTTTTTTTTGTTGTTGTTGTTGAAGTCTTACTCTGTCACCCAGGCTGGAGTGCAGCGGCACGTGCATGGCCACCCCAGCCTTGATTTGCTGGGCTCAGGTGACCCTTCCACCTCAGCCTCCTGAGTAGCTGGGACTACAGGCGCACACCACCATGCCCACCTGGTTTTTCTTTTTTCTTTTTTGTAGAGACAAAAATCTCTATGTTGCCCAGACTGGTCCCGAATTCCTGGGCTCAAGCAGTCCTCCTGCCTTGGCCTCCCAGGGTGCTGGGGACCTGGGTGGATGCTCTTCCCCCGCTTTCTAGTTAACTCCTGTACTTCCCACCCTCTGCTGACCCCTCTGCCTGGCCCCACCCCCTTGAGACACCCAGAGTCTCTGGCAAGCAGGAGTCAGTGCGTGGCTGTGGTGACGAATGTTCCAGTACAGGGAAGGGGGGCGTGTATGGTGTGCCTGTCACCCTTCCCCCGCCAGCGGTGCCTGGAGTCAGGGTCCATGCTGGGAAGAGGCACAGAAGCTGCTGGGCCCGGGCAGGGCTGTTTCCAGGGCGCTGAGCCCCACTGCCCGGCCTGATGCCCTCCCCCCCTCCCCCCCAGGCCCCAGGGGAAGTCCTACCTGTACTTCACACAGTTCAAGGCGGAGGTGCAGGGCGCCGAGATTGAGTACGCCATGGCCTACGTGAGTGTCTCGGGGAACAGGGAGCCCGGACCCTTAGAGGGAGGCTCTGCAGCTTAAAGAGCATGGTAACCCCCACCCCCCGCACAGATCCCCAGGCCTGAGGCACCAGGGGAGGGGCGTGGGGCCCACTGCGGATGGCTTCTCTGTGGGTGTGCAGAAGCGTCTGCTCTGCAGTTTGTGCACACGGCTCTGGCGTGGGCCCCAAAAAGGCCCCAAGTCGCTTCCCTAAGCCTCGGGATGGCCAGTGAGGTCTCCATCCATTCCCTTCCAGTCCAAAGCTGCATTTGAAAGGGAAAGTGACGTCCCCCTGAAGAGCGAGGAGTTTGAAGTGACCAAAACAGCAGGTAGGAAAGAGGGGACGTGGGGACTGGGGATGGCGCAGGGTGACAGGGTCTCCCCGGCGGACAGGATCGGGGCATGTGGAAAGGGGAGGCGTCACGGGCCCCAAGACCCAGGAGGCTGGAGACGTGCTGCGGAGGGCCACGTAGGACGTCTCTGTGGCTTTGTGGGGCCACAGGCTCTATCTTTGCATCTTAGCTCTGCCACACGGTGCAGAAGCAGCCACAGGCAATACATCAGCAAGCAAGGCATAGCAGTGTACCAGTAAAGCTTTATTTTAGGGAGGCATGATGGCTCACGCCTGTAATCCCAGAGCTTTAGGAGGCCGAGGTGGGAGGATTGCTTGGGCCCAGGGGTTTGAGACTAGCCTGGGCAACATAGTAAGACTTTGTTTCCACTAAATGTCAGAAAGCGAGCCGGGCATGGTGGCACCTGTAGTCCCAGCTATTTGGGAGGCTGAGGCAGGAGGATTGCCGGAGCCCAGGAGCTTGAGGCTGCAGTGAACCATGATTATGCCACCCTAGCCGGAAAAACAGGGTGAGACCTCACCTCAAAGACAAACGCAAAAACTACTGAAACACGACTTTCAGACCATTTTCCCCTATTGCAAAAGAATGTATTTCTTTTGATTGTTTTAAAGCTATTTATAAATACAAAAACCACTCTAGTGCACAGGACATAGGAGAGCAGGGGGCGGGCCACACCTTGCCAATCTGTTGGGGGACTGAGAGCCAAGGCCGGGACAGTGGACACATCTGTGATCCCAGCGTTTGGTAGGCTGAGAGGGAGGATCGCTTGAACCCAGGAGTTCAAGCCCAGCCCAGGCCTCGTGGCAAGACTTTGTTTCCATAAAAAATAAAAAGGTAGCCAGGTGTGGCAGCACACCTGTCGTCTCGGCTACGTAGGAGGAGTTCAAGGCTGCAGTGAGCCATGGTCAGGCCAGTGCACGCCAGCCTGGGGGACAGAGCAAGACCCTATTTCTTAAGAGAGCAAGTTCTAGGCCAGGCATGGTGGTTCATGCCTAAATTCTAGCACTTTGGGAGGCTGAGTGAGAGGACTGCCTGGGTCCAGGGGTTCAAGACCACCCTGGGCAATTTGGCGAGACCTCATCGCTACAGTAAGTCAAAAAATTAGCCAGGTGTGGGGGCACGTGCCTGTAGTTTTAGCTACTTGGAAGGCTGAGGCGGAAGAATCCCCTTAGCCCAGCAGGCCGAGGCTGCGGTGACCGTGAGTGTGCACCTGCTCTCCAGCCCGGGTGACAGAGACTCCGACTCAAAAATAAAAATAAAAAAGAAAGCACGTTCCTACTCAGAGCTGTGTGCTTCAGGGATGTTTAGTGGGTGAGCACCAGAGAAGGTGGGGGTCTGTGAGACGCGTGTGGCCTGGTGGTCTTGGGCTCTGTGGAAGCTTCAAAGTAGAAACCATCAGGGTGGCCTAGAAGTGAGGTCCCTGGACTGTCGAGAGGACCCTGGGGGTCACCAGGCAGCGTCAGGGTCCTCCAAGCCATGTCCTACTGCCCAGGGATGAGGGAGGGGCCTGGAGGCAGGGGGCGGACGGAGCAGGCAGGGCCGGTCAGCCCAGGTCCCGGGCCCTCTGGACAGTGTCATGCGGCTGGGACAGGCTCACCGGGTCGGCAGGGGGTGATGCAGCCTGTCCCCTTCCCCGTCCATGCTTGATGTGGCACAGATGACCAGGGCTGTCCCTGCCACCCACAGCAAGGTCACCATGCCAACCTCCTCCTCCACGCCGCCCTTCCACCCCTCATGCGTTGGCCTGCTGGCGTCCGGGGCCTTTTCTCATGGAGTCCCCTCCAGCTGCTCCCTGCCCGGCTGGCTCCACCCCAGGTCCCGGGACCCCGAGAGTTCCAAGAGTTTCCAGGGCTTGACTGCATGCTTCTTCGTTGCAGTGGCCCACAGGCCCGGGGCGTTCAAGGCCGAGCTGTCCAAGCTGGTGATCGTGGCCAAGGCGTCCCGCAGTGAGCTGTGACCGCAGCCCCGTGGCTGTGGCACCTTCTCTTCTGACGGGGCCCCGGCTGGTTTGATGAGGGACTCTCGGTCACCGACTGGGGCTGACGTGGCCCTGTCCGGGGATTTGTGGGGCCGCTAGGCCCTGGGCAGGGTCTGGGGGCCAGGGGATCTGCCGGGCCTCCCAGCTCCCCGCCCTTCCCTGCCATGCTGCCCAGGCCAGGGCGGGAAGATGTGCGTTTCCACCACCAGTGTGCACCTCCAGGGACCTGGCCAGGCCCTGGGAGCCCGGAGTGCCTACTGACCTCTTCCAGCCCTCCAGTCCCCAGACTGTTTTCTCACGGGTCCCGGGGGGGCGCCTTTCAGATGAACAGGGGAGAGGAAATGTTTTTCATATTTAAATAAAGAAGACAAAAAGCAACCTGTTGGCCATGGCGCTACCCACTCCCTCCCTGTTGGAAACCATGATGTGACCTCACCCAGGCGGGCTTCCTGGGCTTGTGTGTGTCCCCGGGCAGCACTCTCTGCTGGCGTCGCAGTGCCGGGTCCCGCAGTGGCCGTTCCCAACGCTACTTTGGGCCGGCACTCGCAGTTCCTGAGCCAGAGTCCCACGTGCCAGGGGTTTGCGCCCGAGTCTCCGTGGTTGCCCCTCTGCCAGATGCCCTGGTGCAAACTTACACTCCTGACCTGGGGCTGGTTCCGGTTGGTGTCCTGAAGCTGGATCACAGTGACTTTAAAAACCAAAAACTGCTGGGCCCAGGGGCGCACACCTGTCATCCCAGCACTTTGGGAGGCCAAGGTGAGAGGACTGCCTGATCCCAGGGATTTGAGACCAGCTCGGGCAACTTGGTAAGACCTCGCCCCTACAATTAAAAAAAAAAAATTAGCTGGGCTCGGTGGCTCAGCCTGTCATCCCGCGCCTTTGGGAGGCTGAGGTGAGTGGATTGCCTGAGCCCGCGGGTTTGAGACCCGCCTGGGCAGCGAGACTTCATCTCTACAATAAATTAAAAAATCAGCCGGGCGTGGTAGCGCATGCCTGTAATTCCGGCTACATGGAAGGCTGAGGCAGAAGGATCGCCGGAGCCCGGCAGGTCAAGGCTGCGGTGGCCGGGAGCGGCCACTGCACTCCAGTCTGGGCGACAGAGTGAGACTCCAACTCAAAAAAAAAAAAAAAAAAAAATTAGCATGCCTGCGGGCCCAGCTACTTGGGAGGCTGAGGCGGGAGGATCGCCTGAGGGCCAGGAGGTCGAGGCTGCAGTGAGCCGTGATCAAGCCACTGTACTCCAGCCTGGGCGACAGAGGGAGACCCTGACTCAGAAGAGGAAAAAGACCGAAGACAGTCACGGGCAAGCAAAAATGGATACCGAAACCTCCGAGGCGCCAGCCCTGTCAGAAAGGCCCCGTCTCCCTGCAGCGGGCCTGGGAGTCCGACCTGGCTTTGCCCTTCAGCCTGACCTCTGGCCACACCACCCTGTCACCCTCCTGGCTCCAGCCTCCCTGGCGGTGCTGCGGAGACGCCGTGCCAGAGGGTCGCGGCTTCTCCGTCAGGCCCCTCACCCAGCCGCCCCATGGGGGGGCGGCACTGCTGTCCCGCTTTCCAGGCGACAGGCCTGGAAAAGAGCACGGTGAGGAGCTGGCCCTGCCGTGAGGAGACCTGGGCCCTGAAGAGACTTGAGAAGAAGCCAGCCAGCTCTGGCTGGGCGTGGGGGCTCACGAAGATGGCTTGAGCATAGGGGCTCTAGACCCACCCGGGCAACTTGGCAAGACCTCATCTCGACAGTCAATCAGAAATTAGCCAGGCGTGGTGGCACACGCCTGTAGTTCCGGCGACTCAGGAGGCCGAGGCGGACTGTGACAGTGCCACCGCACTCCAGCCCGGGTGGCAGAGCAAGACCCTGACTGAAAACTACAACAGGATTTCACGTCGGTCCATGCCCCAGGCCAGGGTGAGGTGAAAGGGAGTGGAGGACTGCGGGCTCAGGTGGCCAGGGTCGGCGGGGGTTCTGGAGACGGTGCCCGTGGCCTCGCTTTTAAAGTCCTACAGCAAACCGTCTCCAGTCCCGGCTGGGACCAGCCGCCTGGCCTCGCCTCGTGCGGCCTGCGGGCCTGCCGGCAAGCTTCGCCCTCCACAGGCTCGGTTCTGTGAGGCAGCGTGGGACCGCGCTTCCCTCCCCCACAGGCCACAGCGTCGTGCCGCCTCCAAGGACCACGGCCCCCGGCACACGAGAATCACACAGACTCACACCTGTGCGGTGGCTCATGCCTGTAATCTCAACACTTCGGGAGGCTGAGGCGGGAGGACCGCTTGAGGCCAGGAGCTGGAGACCAGCCTGGGCGACAGAGTGAGACCCCCACCTCTCCAATATTGGGCTTTGTTTTTTAAAGACTCCCACACCGTACACGTCCACAGCCCGAGTTGAGAATCTCCGCCTCTCCTGGGTGTCACCAAGGCCAAGAACGTATCGCGCTCTTCCTGGTCCCGTCGGGCTGGATGGCTGGGTTTCCAGCCCTCTCGACTCTCCGGTCATCCCTGGGTGGGGGCGCACTCCGGCCCTCCCACGGGGGCGTCACTGGCATCCGAGCCGGGCCTGCTGCCTCCAGCCCGAGGCGCCTGGCCAGACCTCCCAGCATCCCCGGGAGCCCGCTTGCTTGGGGCCACGGAACCAAGTCCATGGACGGAGGCATCGACGCCGCACGCTCATTCTCGGGTCTGGAGGCTGAAGACCCCGTGGCGGTGTGGGCCGGGCCGGG
>NW_007059671.1:60863-62082 GCF_000164805.1 Carlito syrichta
CTGGCCGCTCGCCTCGTCCAGCAGCGCGCCCGCCACGGCCCGCGACGCCACCTTGCTCAGCAGCTTCCTCTGGGCCTGCAGGGCCAGGCTCTTGGCGCTGAAGGTGTCCATGGGGCCTGCGGGAGAGGGAGGGGTGGCGTCGGGCTTGGGGCCGTGGCGTGGGCGCACACCGCCGCGGGGCCGGAGCGCCCACACCTGGGGGAGGACGGGCCACGACACCCCAGGAGACCTCATTTCTTAAAGATAAAACAGCATGGGTTGGGCGTGGTGGCTCACGCCTGTCATCCCAGCACTTCGGGAGGCCCAGGTGAGGGGACTGCCTGAGCCCGCGGGTTCGTGAACAGCCCGGGTGACTTGGTGACACCTTGTCTCTCCGAGAACCCAAAACATTCGCCGGGCGTGGTGGCGCACGCCTGGGGTCCCAGCTCCGTGGAGGGCTGAGGCGGAAGGATCGCCGGAGCCCAGCAGGCCGGCACTGGAGTGGCCGTGAGCGTGCCACGGCATCCCAGCCTGGGCGACAGCCTGGGCGACAGAGCGAGACTCGGACTCAAAAAAATCAAATCGAATCAAGTAAAACAGGCCAGGCGCCTGTCTTCCCACACTCGGGCAGGCCAAGGCGGGAGGATCACTTAAGGGCAGGAGTTCGAGGCCAGTCTGGGCAGCATAGAGCGAGACTTTGTATCTACAAAAAAATTTTTTTTAATTAGCCAGGTAGTGGTCACATGCTTGTAGTCCTGGCTCCTTGGGCAGCCGAGGCGGGAGGATCGCCTGAGCCCAGGAGGCCGAGGCCGTGGCGAGCCATGACTGTGCCACGGCACTCCAGCCTGGGCCACAGAGTAAGACCCTCGTCTAAACACACACACAAATAAATAGGGATTAAGTCAAAGGAATAAATGCCTAACAGTGAAATCTGGGCAGCGCCTTCTGGATCCCGCCTTTTGTGGGGTTTGGCGTCAGCCCCCAAATTCACCATATCCTCGCTGGGCGCCGAGAAGGGGCCCTGGGTGGTGACAAGGGGGAACCCTCCCCCCAAGGCCAGCTCCACAGTCCCCACCCCATCCCACCGCCGGGTGCCTTGGGTCCCGCCGAGCCCCTGGCCCCGGGCCGCTCCAGGGAGGAGCCTCAGCCCAGCCTCCCCGGCTCGCGGCAGACACCCCGAGACTCAGTCCTGGACAGGCCGGGCGGCAGCCTGGGCCGGGGATTCGGGGGACACGGGCGG
>NW_007059671.1:63005-64398 GCF_000164805.1 Carlito syrichta
GGCCTCGCCGCCCTCAGAGGTCAGGGCCGCCCGCCCCCACGGGCACCAGCGTCCGGCTGTGCACAGGCCAGGACCAGGGGGCCCTCGACCCGGTGCCATGTGGCAGACCCCGAGTCGGCACTGTGTGCCCGTCGGCCACTTGGCCAGGCCCTGGGCTGGGTGTCCCTTTGGCAGAAGAGAAAACCTGAGCCGCCTCCCCAAGGCCACACAGCAGTGCACGCCTGCCGGCCCGTCTCCCTCTGGCCTCAGCGGCCGCAAGTCCTGAACAGCCAAAAGCCACCCCATGATAAAATCAGCCCCATTCCTGGGGTCTCTCGGGCAAGCGACATACCTGCCATGTGCTTCAGTTCCCCCATCTGTAACATAGGGAAGATCGGAACCACCTCCTCCCGGAAGCCCTCCTGGATTCCCTCCCACGGCTCCCCGGGCGTCTCCACGGTGGCCCTGAGCATCTGGCTGTGTCCCCCTCCCTTGCCTGACCTGCAGGCAGAGGCTGTGTCTACACTGTCCGTGCTTTCTCCGGTGAGCAGCGCGGGGCCCGGCCCTCAGCAGGTGCCCAGATGTGTTGGCTGAGTGCACGAGAGAAAGGATAAACATCACACCCGAGAGGGACCCCCAAGCCCGGGCCTTTCTGTCCATCTTGGGGGCTGTGGGACCCCGGGGCAGGGCCCTGGCCCTCTCTGGTCCGTGCCTGTCCTCTCTGAAGTCCGGAGACCGGACAGCAGGATCAGGAGGGGGTGGGGCCTGCTTCGGGCTTCCGGAAGGGCCCGGCTCCCGGGGCACCCCACCCCCACCCCCGGCACGCAGGAAGGCGGCTGGGCCTCCCCTCCCGGCCTCCCCGGGACAATCGGGCAGCTGCAGAGGCCCCGGCCTCTTCCCCAACCCATTGTTCTGCCGGCCACGGGGAGATGACCGCCCTCCCAGGGCAGCAGGCCACGGACCAAAATAAACCCGGGCTTCCTTCCTGCAAGCGGGGACGGGACCTTCCCAGGGACTGCCCTGGGGCCCGGCGGCGAGAGGCCAGGAGGCCAGGAGACCTTGGTCCTTGTCCACCCCACGCCAGGGAGCCACTGTCGTAAGCCCGACAGTCCGTGAAAGCTTCAGGGACTCGGCCCAAACACTCGTTCAGTCACGCAGCCAGCATTTACGGAGCACCGACTGTGTACCGGGCACCAGGGATACAGGGATAACCAAATCCCTGCCTTGCTGGCGTCCCCGGCTTCCTCCTTGTCATACAATAATCTGAGGCCAGGCACGGTGGGTCAGGCCTGTCATCCCAGCACTTTGGGAAGCAGAGGTGAGAGGACTGCCTGAGCCCACAGGTTCAAGACCCGCCTGGGCAACATGGCGAGACCTCGTCTCTACAATAAGTCAAAAAATTAGCTGGGCGTGG
>NW_007059671.1:65656-66573 GCF_000164805.1 Carlito syrichta
CTCCTGGGCTCAGGCGAGCCTCCCGCCTCAGCCCCCCCAGGATCTGGGACAGGTGCCCGCCACCACGCCTGGCTCAGTTTTAGATTTTTGGCAGGGTCTGGCTATGTTGCCCAGGCTGGTCTCGAGCTCTCAAGTTCTCCCAGCGACAGCCCGTCGGGCCCTGCCCGTCCCACCCCGCCCCCTACCCTCCTGCCTCCACTCCACCCTGCCCCAGGGCCTTTGCACAGGCTGCTCCTTTGGCCTGAATGCTCTTCCCCAGGCTTCCACGTGGCTGTTTCTTCGTCGCTCCTCCTCCTTCAGGAAGCCCTCCCAGATCGCCCATCTAACCTAACATCTGTCCACCACCATCACCTTTGCACAATTACAACCAGCGTGAGGATTTTTCCAGGGGGAGCCACGCCCGTGTCCCCCAACCCCAGGTCCTGAGCCAAGGGAGGGTGGCACCAGGCCCGCTTTGGTCACTGCTGGCCCCTCAGTCCAGTCCCCTGCAGCAGGCTTGGTTCTCTGTAGGTGCTCAGGCCCTGTTTGTTGAATGAGTAAGTGACCTCCCAGCACCAGAGGGGCCCCATGTCAAAGATCTCACCCCAGGACCCCATTGTCCAGCCAGGGAGACTGAGGCCGAGAGGTAGAGACACACCGAAGTCACACAATAAGGAGTGCAGTGCGGCTGGGTGTGGTGGCTCACGCCTGTCATCCCAGCACTTTGGGAGGCCGAGGCAGGAAGATCACTTAGGCCTGGGAGTTCGAGACCAGCCTGGGCAACAGAGCGAGGCCGCGTCTCTGCAAAATATCAAAAACTCAGCCAAGCCGGGCTCGGTGGCTCAGCCTGTCATCGTGGGCTTTGGGAGGCCAAGGTGAGTGGATGGCCTGAGCCCGCGGGTTCGAGACCCACCTGGGCAACTTGGCGAGACCTCATC
>NW_007059672.1:0-7238 GCF_000164805.1 Carlito syrichta
AAAAAAAAAAAAAAAAAAAAAAAAGATTCAGTGCAATACCCATTAAATTACCAACACCACTCTTTTCAGACCTGGAAATGACAATACAGAAATTCATATGGAAACATAAATGACCACAAATAGACAAAACAATACTCAGCAAAAGAAAGAAAGTGAGAGGTAACACATTTCCAGATTTTAAACTTTGTTATAAGGTTACAATAATCAAAACAGCCTGGTATTGGTACAAGAACAGGCATATAGTCCAATGGAACAGGATAGAGATTCCGGAAGCAAAACCTCAATTTCTCAATGAACTAACCGACAAAGCCTCCATCAATAACCACTGGGGAGAGGAAAACCTATTGAGTAGATAGTGCTGGGAAAACTGACTGACCACATGTAGAAGATTGAAACAGGACCCCTGCCTATCATCATACACAAAAATTAACTCTAAATGAATCAAAGACCTAAACGTAAAAGCTCAAACCATAAGAACCTTAGGAAATGCAGGAGACACCCTTATAGAAATTGTAATAGGTAACCAATTCCTGATCAAAACCCCAAAAGACCATGCCATAAGAATCAAGATAGACAAGGAGGACCTCATCAAACTGAAAAGCTTCTGCAAAGCAAAAGAAACCATCAAGAGAGCAGGCAGACAGCCCACAGAATGGGAAAAAATATTTGTCAGCTGTATACCTGACAAAGGCCTAACATCTAGGATCTACAAAAGAACTCAAACAAGCTGAAAGGAAAAAAAAAAAACAAAAAAAAAACAGCCCTATTAAAAAGTGGGCAGGCCGGGCTCGATGGCTCAACCTGTAATCCCAGCACTTTGGGAGGACGAGGTGAGTGGATTGCCTGAGCCCGCAGGTTCAAGACCTGCCTGGGCAACTTGGCGAGACCTCATCTCTACAATAAATCAAAAATTAACCGGGCGTGGTAGCATGCGCCTGTAGTTCCAGATACTTGGAAGGCTGAGGTGGAAGGATCGCCGGAGCCCAGCAGGTCGAGGCTGCGGTGGCCGTGAGCACGCCACTGCACTCCAACCTGGGTGACGGAGTGAGATTCCAACTAAAAAAAAAAAAAAAAAAAGTGGGCAAAAGATATGAATAAACACTTACCAGACTACAGGAAGAAAACTATTTATGATAACTTCAACAGATGCAGAAAAAACATCTGACAGAATCCAAACTCTATTTCATATAAACATTCAGCCAACAAGAAATAACAAGAAACTTCCACAACCCGAGAAAAGGCATACGCAAAACCTACAGTTAACATCATACTCATTGCTTGCCCCTTCTGATCGGAAAAAGAACAATGATGTCTATTTACCACTTCCATTCCAATTCATACTGGAAGCAACAGCAGCAATAGCAAAAGGAAAGAGATAAAAGGCACTCAGACAGGAAAGAAGTAAAAGACCTCTTATTCAGTCTGTTAAAAAATTTAATGGAATGTGGGAAAAAAAAAAACCTGTACCAAAATAATAAACGAATTTAGCAAAGCTGCAGGATACATTATCAATATTTCATAAATTGTATTTCTATATGCTAGCAGTGAACAACAGAAAATTAAATTTACAAAAACAATACCATACACAAATAAGTAACTGAGAAATACACTGTGTTCATGGGATGGAAGGCAATGGTCTTATGGATTCAATCCAATCCAAACCAAAATTTCAGCGGGTATTTTTGAAGAAATTAACAGCTTGATTGTAAAATTCATATGGGAATGCCAAGGACCAAAAATAGACACACACACAAAAAGTTGGAAGTCTAATACTATCTGATTTCAGGACTTATTGCAAGGCTACAATAATCAAGACAGTATAGTATTGACATTAAGATAGGCAAGCAGACCAATAGAACAGAATAGAATCCAGAAATAAACTCATACATATATGGACAACTGATATCTGACAAAGGTGCAAAAGTAATTAAGTGGAGAAAGAACAGTCACCTCAACAAATGGTTCAGAAATAATAAGACGTGTATATTGAGAAAAGAAGCTTTGATCTCTACATTGCACCATATATAAAATTAACTCAAAAGGATCACAGAGCTAAATGAAAACTTCAAACTAGAAAACTTCTAAAAGAAAACATAGGAGAGAAGCTGTGTGATATTGTGTCACCAAAAGCACAATCCATAGAACATTTTGAAATTGTGACTAAATCAAAATTTAAAACTTCTGCTCTTTGAAAGTCACTTTTTAAGAAAATGAAAGGCCACTGGTTGGGAAAATATATCTGAAAGTCATGTATCTGATAAAGAACTTGTATCCCAAATATATAAAGAACCCTCAAGACACAATAAGTGCCAGACTTAGTGGTTCACACCTGTAATCCCAGCACTTTGGGAGGCCGAGGCAAGAGGATTGCCTGAGCCCCTTGGTTCGAGACCAACCTGGGGAAACATTGCAAGACCTCATCTGTAAAATAAATAAAAAAATTAGCTGGGCCCACATGGTGGAGCATGCCTGTGGTACCAGCTACTTGCAAGGCTGAAGTGGAAGGATCACCTGAGCTCAGCACGTTGAGGCTGCAGTGGCTGTGAGAGTGCCACTGCACTTCAGCTTGGGTGACAGTAAGACTCCGACTCAAAAAAAATAACAGTCTGTTAGTTAAACATGCACCTATTATATGATCCCTCCATGCCGTTCCTAGGTATTGCCCACAAGAAATGAGAGTATATATCCAATCAAAGACTTACAAGCACATGTTTACAGCATTTCGCAGCAATAGTTAAGTGGATAAATTATGACATACCCATACGATGGACTACTACTAGGCAATAAAAAGGAATGGCCGGTTAATGCTACAACATGACTCTCAAAATAATTATGCTGAGTAAAATAATCCATACAAAAAGACTACAAACTGTATCATTTCATCTCCATAAAATTCTACAAAATGAAATCTAATCTACAGTGGCTGCCTGGGAACAGGAAGGAGGTTAGCGGAGACGCTCATTTTCTTGATTTTAATGACAATTTCCCAGGTGTCTACATAGATCAGAATGTATTAAACTATATGTCTGCATAATTTGTTATGCCAATTACACATCAAAAAAGCTGTTAAAAAAGTTATTTTTGGCCAGACATGGTGGCTCATACCTGTAATCCTAGCACTTTGGGAGGCTGAGGCAGGAGGATTGCTTAAGCCCAGGAGTTTGAGACCAGGCTAGGCAACATAGCAAGACCTCATCTTTACCAAAAAAAACAGAAAAAAAATTTTTTTAATTAGACAGGCATGATGGCATGCACCTGTAATCCCAGCTACTCAGGAGACTGAGACAGGATGATCACCTGAGCCCAGGATTTCTAGGCTGCAGTGAGCTGTGACCATGCCACTGCACTCCAGCCTGGGTGACAGAGTGAGGTTCCAACTAAAAAAAGAAAAAAGTTATTTTTTTTTATTACCTTTAAAGCCAGTAGCATTATATACCTTGACTGAGCACAAAAGGGAACTATTCCCTAGATTTTTTTTAATAAATAGTCCCCTAAAAGAGCTTCTGACAACAACATAGAGAAGCAGCACGCAGAGTGCAAAGTAGACAACTATTCTATTTAAGATTCATTATTTTGTCTTCCATAGATATATTTGTGGCAAGAGTTCCCATCCTAAACCACAAGTCAGATATTAATACTGAATTAAATTACCTTACTTTAACCAAAGGGGACTGCTTAGAAAATTTTAAAATGATGGTTCTGGGCCAGGCTCGGTGACTCAGCCTATAATTCCAGGACTTTGGGAGGCCGAGGCAAGTGGATTGCCTGAGCCCATGGGTCTGAGACCAGCCCAGGTAACTTGGTGAGACCTCTTCTCTACAATAAAAATCAAAAGTTAGGCTGGGCTCAGTGACTCAGTCTGTAATCCCAGCACTTTGGGAGGCCAAAGCAAGTGGATTGCCTGAGCCCATGAGTTTGAGACCAGCCCGGGCAACTTGGTGAGACCTCATCTCTATAATAAATCAAAAATTAGCCGGGCATGGTAGCTGGGTGCCTGTAGTTCCAGTGACTTGGAAGGCTGAAGCGGAAGGATCACCAGAGTCCAGCAGGTTGACACTGGGGTGGCTGTCAGCATGCCACTGCACTCCAGCCTGGGAGACAGAGACACCAACTCAAAAAAAAAAAAAAAAAAAATTATGGCCTTATTTTATTTACAAAATTGGCAAAATTAGGAAGTAAATCCTAAATCAGAAATTTGCTATGTTAAGAAAGCAAATCTCTAAGGCTATTTAAGCCAGAAGAAAATCTTAGCCTGCTTTAAGACCAATCTCCCAAAAGATGACTTGAATACTATTCAAGTAATTTTTGATAAATTAGAAGTCAAAAACTAGAACAGAACATTCTTAATATAAGTAAATATGAATGATTGGATTTGCATAACAGGGGAGAAAAGAGCCCAACCTCCTCACTCACCTATTTTGTTCCTCCAGTTTAGCCAGGAGTTCTAAGTCGTCTGGACTCAACTGCGATGGGGAAGATGGTGAAAGGGCTGGCGTGGAGAGGGTGGTGGACGAGGACGTCGTGTGTAATGAGGCAGATGGACTTGCCACCTGACTGGCCATCTGACTGACTGTATGCGATACCGTGTTCTTCACCCATGAGAGAGTAGAACTCAGCTTCTCTGCAACCTTGTCGGTCGCCACCTAAGGATGAAGGTTAAAGTGGCATATGTTTTAGCTTCACTGCATTCATCACGAAGAACCTGACAATCCTGTTAAGTTTTACTTTATGACCACCATCAGAATATTCTCTGTGAGGTGATAAAGATAAAACTTGTTTTAACAACCATTACCCTGACATCCAGGTTTTGGAAACTGTTTATTTACTTCAGTTGTGTAGATGAACAAATCAGAATAATTTTTTACAAACTATAAGCCGAAACCCAGTAGGAAGTGACAAAATCACAGGTAATACCAAAATGTTTTAAAACAGAAGAGGCTGGATGTGGTAGCTCATACCTACAATCCCAGCATTTTGGGAGGCCAAGGTGGAAGGATTGCTTGAGCCCAGAAGTTCAAGATCAGCCTGGGCAACACGGCAAGACCTCATATCTACAAAAAAATTTTAAAATGAGCCAAGCACAGTAGCACACACCTGTAATCCCAGCTACTCAGAATGCTAAAGCAGAAGAATTGCCTGAGCCCAGGAGGTCAAGGCTGTGGTATCCATGATCATGCCAAGCCCTCCAGCTCGGGCGACACAAAGAGATCCCAACTCAAAAAAAAAAATTATCCTTGAAAGAGCTCCTCCACTAATTAACTGCTTAGCCATATAAAGGCAAGAAACTATGAAGTATTTTCATGAGCTTTGAGAAGATCTTGAATTGTATGCAATAAACAAACGGCTAAGCCGGGCTCAGTGGCTCAGCCTGTAATCCCGCGCCTTTGGGAGGCTGAGGTGAGTGGACTGCCTGAGCCCGCGGGTTTGAGACCCGCCTGGGCAGGCGAGACCTCATCTCTACAATAAATCAAAAAATTAGCCGGGCGTGGTAGCGCGCGACTGTAATTCCGGCTACTCGGAAGGCTGAGGCGGAAGGATCGCCGGAGCCCAGTAGGTCGAGGCTGCAGTGGCCGGGAGGGGCCACTGCACTCCAGCCTGGGCGACAGAGTGAGACTCCAATTCAAAAATAAAGAAATAAATAAAATAAATAGAAACAAATGGCTAAAGCACCATAAGTTATTCTCTGAATCAACATATTCTCAGCTAACCCTGGTTTATATATCTGGCAATTCATACGTACACACACAGATTAAAACATCAATACAGGCTGGGCACAGTGGCTCACATCTAAGTAATCCCAGCACTTTGAGAGGCTGAGGCAAAATGATTGAGCACAAGAGTTCAAGATCAGTCTGGGAAACAGGGCACGACCTCATCTCTACAATAAATCAAAAAAGCAGTCAGGTGTGTGGCACACACCTATAGTCCCAGCTACTTGAAAAGTTAAGGCTGAAGGATCGCCTAACTCCAGCAAGTCAAGGCCACGGTAGCTGTGATCATGTCACTGCCCCTCAGCCTGGGCAAAACAGTGAGATCCCAACTCAAATAATAATAACAACAATAATAATAAAACTTCAACACATACACATAAATACTTCTAGTAGTAGGTACTACTCTCCTCATGAGTTACTCAAGGATTTCCTTCTCACCTCACACACACAGTTCCCTACTTTCTCCACCTAAACATAGCAGAAAAATTCAATGTAGGAAAAATATAAAATGGAAAAAGGATTCTAAGGACGCAGTGAAGTCACTCCACATGAGGATGGAGCATTTAAGAAGACAATGGGGCCAGGTTCGGTGGCTCAGCCTGTAATCCCAGCACTTTGGGAGGCCGAGGCAAGTGGACTGCTTGAGCTCGCAGGTTCGAGACCAGCCTGGACAACTTGGCAAGACCTCATCTCTACAATAAATCAAAAAATTAGCTGAGCATGGTAGTGCACACCTGTAGTTCCAGCTACTTGGAAGGCCGAGGTAGAAAGAATGCCAGAACTCAGCAGGTCGATGCTAGGGTGGCCCTGAGTGTGCCACTGCACTCCAGCCTGGGCAACAAAGTAAGACTCCAACTCAAAATTTAAAAAAAAGAAACAAGAAGACAAATGATTCCAGTCAGGTACAGTGGCTCACGCCTGTAATCCCAACACATTGGAAGGCTGAGGCAGGAAGATAACTTGAGGCCAGGAGTTCAAGACCAGCCTGGACAATATAGCAAGACCCCCATCTCTAAAAAAAAAATTTTTTTTAATTAAAAACATTACATGGACATACCTATAGCCCTAGCTACTCAAGAGGTTGAGACGAGAAAATTGCTTGTGCCCAATAGTTAGAAGTTGCAGTGAGCTATGATTGTACCATTGCACTCCAGCCTGGGTGATAGAATGAGGCCCAGTCTCTAAAAAATATATAAGTAAATATAAATAAAATAAGAGATAGAACTACAAATTCAATTGTGAAAATGGCACAAATTTGCATTCCAAACGCACACTATAACATTTAAAAACAGAAAACCTAATATATAAAATTTATAGAAAAATGGTACACTTAGGCCAGGCATGGTGGCTCATGTCTATAATCCTGAGCCCAGGGGTTCAAGACCAGCGTGGATAACCTGGGAAGACCTCTTCTCTACAATAAATTTTAAAAATTAGCTGGGCATGATGGTGCATGTCTGTAGTTCCAGCTACTTGGAAGGCTAAGGCTGAAGGATCACCTGAGCCCAGCAGGTAGAGGCTACAGGG
>NW_007059672.1:7258-8443 GCF_000164805.1 Carlito syrichta
AAAAAAAAAAAAAAAGAAAAATGGTACATTTTACTAATATCAGTCATTAACTTCAAATATGCTTATAACTTTCAAGAATCAGCACTTTATATTTGTATTATAAAAAGTCCCCTACTACTCAAGTTAATTGCTATAAAGGCAAAAGACACCTATTAGTGGTTAGTGGCTTTAATTTATTAAAACAAATAAATTTATCTTACCCCCTCTGCATACTATAGTAAGAGGCTTCCATTTAAAGAATATGGAATAATCAAGAGCACAATTGTGACATCCTTTCAGCCTTGCTGAAGTGGGATTCAGTCTGTAACTAATGAAGGTTTAGCCATTCATCTTCAAAGTGTAAGTTCTTAAATGTAATTGGCATATTGCATTGGAGTTGTGATTTAATGACGTTTAAATTCACGCCTCTAAAAATCCCACAGGACTTAATTATTTTTCACAAATCATCATGTCCTATCTTTCCTTTAACTCTACTTTTCCAAACCCCTCCTTGCTGCCTCCGAACATCTTTCCCTCATCCTATGGTAAGTTAAGGTCATTAAGACAAAATAAATAGACAACGCAACTGTGTCACAAAGTTCCTTTTACAGAGATGTTACACATTTATTTTTAAAAGTGAACATACTTTATAAGTGCTCAAACTATCATTAAAAAGGATTGGTGATGGCCTACAAAAGGCCACATATTGCATAATTCCACTTACATAAAATTTCCAGGCCAGGTGAGGTGGCTCATGCCTGTAATCCCAGTCCTTTGGCAGGATTTTTGAGCCCAGGAGTTTGAGACCAGCTTGGGCTCACTCTGTCCCCCAGACTGGAGTGCAGTGACACACTCTCGGCCACCGCAGCCTCGACCTGCTGAGTTCAGGCGATCCTTCCACCTCAGTCCTCCAACGAGCTGGAAATACAGGCGTGCACCACCATGCCCAGCTAATTTTTTTGATTTATTATAGAGATGAGGTCTCGCCAAGTTCCCCAGGCTGATCTCAAATCCATGGGCTCAGGCAATCCTCTCACCTTGGTCTCTCAAAGTGCTGGGATTATAGGTGTGAGCCACTGCGCCCGGCCAAAAAAAACTTTTTTTTTTTTTTGAGTCGGAGTCTCACTCTGTCGCCCAACTGGAGTGCAGTGGCCACTCCCGGCCACCACAGCCTCGACCTGCTGGGCTCCGGCGATCCTTCCGCCT
>NW_007059672.1:8463-39031 GCF_000164805.1 Carlito syrichta
CTCGAACCCACGGGCTCAGCCAATCCACTCACCTCAGCCTCCCAAGGCACAGGATTACAGGCTGAGCCACCGAGCCCGGCTCAAAAAAATTTTTTAATGAAAAAAATTAGCCGGGCACAGTGGTATGGGGCTGTCATTCCAGCTACTTTGGAGGCTAAGGCAGGAAGATCACCTGACCCCAGAACGTTGAGGCTGCAGTGAGCCGCGATCACGTCGCTGCCCTCCAGCCTGGGCACAGAGTGAGACTTCATCTTAAAAATGAAATTTTCAGAATAAGCAAATTCTGAGACAGAAAGTAAACTAGTTGTTTCCAGGACGTGGGGAAAGGGATGGGCATGGGGTTTCTTTATGGGGTGATGAAAACGGGATTGGTTAGTGGTGACAGTTACAAAACCTTATGAATATAATACATGCCACTGAATTGTACACTTTAAAGGGTATGGTGGCTTATACCTGTAATCCCAGAACTTTGGGAGGCAAGTCAGGATGACTGCTTAAACCCAGGAGTTTGTGATCAGCCTGGGTAACATAGGAAGACCCTGTCTCTATCATTTAACCTTTTTTTTAAACAAAGGAAAATAAAAAGCTTAGTAAAAGCTTTAGATACTATCATAATATTTGAATAGGCTCTCCCATGAGAAGCAATCTTGGTTAATACAAAGTTATGTGAATAACTACACTCCAGTCTAGGCAATAGAGCAAGACCTCAACTCAAAAAAGAAAAAAAAGAAGAGCAAGAAAGAAAAAAAAGAAAATGCAAATCAAAACTACAAAGAGATGCTCCTTCACCCACATCAGGATGGCTATTTTCAAAAAAGAAAATAACAACTATTGGCATCGTTGATGTAAATATAAATGGTGCAGCTACCATGGGAAACAGTACGGCAGTTTCTCAAAAAATTAAACACACAATTATCATAAGATCCAGCAATTTCATTTCAGGGTATTTATCCAAAGAACTGAAAACAAGGACTTAGATATTTTTACGCCCATAGCAGCATTATTCACAATAGCCAAAAAGGGGAACAACACAATTGCTCACCAGTGATTAATGGATAAACAAAATGGGGTATCTCCATACAATGGAATATTGCTCAGTCTTTAAAAGGAAAGAAAGTCTAACATTGTTGCAACATGGAAGAAGCTTGAGGACATTATGCAGTGAAAAGAGCCGGTCACAAAATGACAAATATTGTGTGATTTAACAGGCACGAGATGGTTTGAGCAGTTAAATCACAGAGACAGAAAGTAGAATGGTGGTTGCCATGGGAGGAGGAAATGTAGCCACTGAGTAATGGGTAAAGTTTCAGTCTGGAAAGATGAAAAAATTCCAGAGATGGATGGTTATTATGGTCGTACAACAATGTGAATGTATTTAATGCCACTGCATTGTAGGCTTTAAAATGGTTAAAATAGGCTGGGCACCATGGCTCACACCTATAATCCCAGCACTTTGAGAGGCCAAGGTGAAAGGATTGCCTGAGCCCACAGGTTCGAGACTAGCCTGGGCAACTTGGCAAGATCTCCTTTCCACAATAAATCAAAGACTTAGCCAGGCACGGTGGTACGTGCCTATTGTTCCAGCTACTTGGGAGGCTGAGGTAGAAGGATCGCCTGAGCCCAGTATGTCAAGGCTGCGGTGGCCATGAGCATGCCACTGCACTCCAGCCTGGGCGACAGAGTGAGACTCTGACTCAAAAAAATAAATAAATAGATAAAATGGTAAAAAAAACCAAACTACATTATCTTATCAGAACGAAATTTGAAAAATAATTAACTCCTTTACTCCTAACATAATGTAATTTGTGTCTTATCTCTTTTGTTCTTGATTACCCTGGCTAGAGGTTTGTCAATTTTATTGAACTTTTTCAAGAACCAGCTTTTGGTTTTGCTGATTTTTTTTTTAACTGTTTTCAATTTCACTAATTTTTATTTCTTTTCTTCTGCTTGTTTTAGGTTTATATTGCTTTTCTTTCATAGTTCCCTAAAGTGGAAGCTTAGCTTACTGGTTTTTTAGATCTTTCTTCTTTTACTGACGCATTCGACGCTATCAATTAACCTTTACTCACTGCTTTTGCTATTTTTCATTTTCCTTTAGTTCAAAATATTTGCACTTTCTCTTGAGACTTCAACTCACGCATTATCTAAAAGTGTATTGTTTAAGCTCCAAGTATTTTCAGATTTTCCAAATACCTTTCTAACTACGAGTATATGACACAAGTTGTTATATCACTGCTATTGATTTCTAACTTAATTCCACTACGGTTTCAGAACACAAGTCAAGGTATGTTTTTTGTCCCAGAACGTGGTCTATCTTGGTGAATGTTCCCTGTGAGCTTGAGAAAAATGTTTCCTGCTGTTGTTGGATGAAGTAGTCTATAAACATCAATTAAATCCTATTGACAGATGGTGCTATTCAACTACAGGCTGACTTTCGATCTGATGCATCTATAAATTACTGAGGTGCTGAAGTGTCCAATTATAATAGTGAATCTGCCTATTCCTCTCCACAGGCCTATCAGTTCTTGCCTCACAGACTTACGCCATCTTGGAGAAGGAACCCCTCTATCATTATGTAATGCCTCGCTTTATCCCTGGTAATTTTCCTTCTTCTCACAGCTGCTTTGTCTGAAATCAAGATAGTTATGCAAAATCTCTTTACATTATTCAAAAAGTAAGTAAATAAGTAAGTAAAATATCTACATACACATGGAAAGGTTTGGAGGGTATCTGGTAGTTTCTGGCTAGGTTTTTGGCCAAAGGGATTTCCCCTATATTCTTAGAAACACAACGGTGCATTTAAAAAGATGTAGCATTTCTAGGTGCTTTATAGAAGAAGACTTTGTCTACACTATGCACTACACCATATTATTAAAAGCTGAAGTCCTGTAGGTTAAGTGAAATATTTTTTTCATAATAGAACCTCCCAGAGACATTATTATACTATTATACCCTGTCAGAGGAATTTACTTCCCAAACTTAACTATCCAGGAATCCTGTTTTCACCCTTTTCTGCAGAATCTATTCTGAGAAAATGCTGCTGCTGCCTCATTCATCCTTCCAGGTTAAGCCTGTAACTTGTGTTCTGTCTCACCTTTCTCTCCATTTCTACTGTACTTGTCTATGATAAGTATTTTGACATTCATTAATAATGATCAATAATAATATTTATCAGGTTCTTACTCTCAGATACTTGATGTTGTCCCCTAAGATATGTGACATCGGCCGGGCCACGGTGGCTCACACCTATAATCCCAGCACTTTGGAAGGCCGAGGTGAGAGGACTGCCTGAGCCCATGGGTTCAAGACTAGCCTGGGCAACTTGGTGAGACCTCATCTCTACAATAAATAAAAGAATTAGCTGGGCGTGGTGGTGCTCGCCTGTAGTTCCAGTTACTTGGAAGGCTGAGGCTGAAGGATCGCCTGAGCCCAGCAAGTCGAGGCTGCGGTGGCCAAGAACATGCCACTGCCCTCCAGTCTGGGTGACAGAGTGAGACACCAACTCAGAAAAAGAAAAAAAGATACGTGACATACCATCCTTATATTGTTTTATCATTAACTGTCTCTCTGAAATTAAAACATTATTTCACCTACTATATTCCCATAGGTCAAAGACTTTACTTTTCATGAACCCACTTGGTAACTTAAAGTTATGTGAATAATAGTGTTAAACTAAATTTAGCCTAATGATGCCTCCATATTTGAATCCTTACATAATGAACCACAACCTTAGTTGGCAAACTAACTGAAGACCTAAGTCAAGACTTCAGTACAGTCTTTCAACAAATAGCTGAGTCTAATCACAACAAGGGTGCTTCAGGCAGCCAACTATTCAAACCATGTTCAAATAAAGCAAACACCAAGCTGTAACCAAAAGAGCTGTCCCTGTACCTCACTTCCATTTACTGTCCATAAACACTGTCTGACTCCCAAATTTCTTTGCTCAGTTAAACCCTGTTAAATTTGACAAAAGTTTTTATTTTTAACAATAGGCACTCAATACTCACTTAACTTTTCATTGTGATTGCTAAATAGCACATTTCAATGAACATACCACCTATTCCAACTTCCCTTTGCTGCTATACACACTAAAACGTTTAAAATATTACATGCATTCATCAAAAAATGCTAACATATAAACTAGACTGATAGCTATTAAAAAGGGTCCTCCTGATAAGCTCCGGTTACATAAAGAAAAGTGTAAATGGGTGAAATACAGATACAAGTGGGGAGAAAAAAGGTATAGAATAATTTTACAACTACATCTATAACAGACAATATCTCCAAAGATGGCCTATGTAACTACAAGTTCCATGTCTATGGGTTCTGAACCAATCGTGGATAAAAAAATATCCAAAGTTAGGCACAGTGGCTCACGCCTATAATCCCAGCACTTTGGGAGGCAGAGGTGAGAGAATTGCCTGAGCCCAGGGCTTCAAGACCAGCATGGGCAACTCGGGAAGATCTCGTTTTTACGGCAAATGAAAAAAAAAAAAAATTAGCAGGCATGGTGGCACACACCTGTGGTTCCAGTTACTTGGAAGGCTGAGGCAGAAGGGTTGCCTAAGCCCAGCAGGTCAAGGCTACAGTGGCCGTGAGGGTGCCACTGCACTCCAGCCTGGGGAACAGAGTGAGACTCCAACTCAAAAAAAAAAAAAAAAAAAAAACCTCAGAAAAAATTAAAAGTAACAATATAACAATTCAAAATAATACAGATATAAAAAAAATACTGTATAACAACTATTTACAGAGCACTCACACTGCATTAGGTATTATAAGTAATCTAAAGATGATTTAAAGTGCACAGGAAATTGCATAGGTTATATACAAATAGAACACCATTTTACGTGATGGGACTTGAGCATCCTCACATTAGGGTGGGGCCCTGGAACCAATCCCCTGCAGATGTGCAGGTCAATTAATTACTATATCAGTTCCCTAGTGCTGCCTTAACCAAAAACCACAAATGAGGTGGCTTTAAAAAAAACAGAAATTTGGCAGCACAGTAACTCACACCTATAATCCCAGCACTTTGGGAGATGGAGGTAAGAGGATTGTCTGAGCCCAGGAGTTCGAGACCAGCCTAGGCAACTTGGTGAGACCTCATATCTACAGCAAGTCAAAAAAGAAGGCAGGGGAGGCGGCTGGGCTTGACGGTTCAGCCTGTAATCCCAGCACTTTGGGAGCCCGCGGGTTTGAGCCAGCCGGGGCAACTTGGAAAGACCTCATCTCTATAATAAAAAACTTTTTAAAAGAAGTTAGCAGGGTGTGGTGGCGCATGCCTGTGGTTCCAGCTACTTGGAAAGCTTAGGTGGAAGGATCACCTGAGCCCAGGTCAAGGCTACAGTGGCCGTGAGTGTGCCACTGCACTCTAGCCTGGGCAACAGAGTGAGACTCCAAGTCAAAAAAATAAAAAAAACAGAAATTTGTTGTCTCACAGTTCTAGAGACTAGAAGTCCAAAATCAAGGGGCCAATGGGGTCATTCTCCCTATAAAACCTGTGGGGAGAATCCTTCCTTGGCTCTCCAGCTTTGGGGGGGTTCACCAGCAATGACTAGCATTTCCTGATTGTCGAGCCGGTACTTGAATCCCTGCCTCCGTTGTCACATGGCATTCTCCCCTCGGGTGTCTGTGTCTTCCCTAATAACATTTGCAATAACTCTATTTCCAGATAACATCACATTCAGAGATACTGGGGTATTAAGATACCTGAATTTCAACATCTTTTTCAACCATAGTTTGGCCATATCTGCTACCCCATATCTTCCCTAGAATGATGAAGTCCATGTCCCTTCTCCTTGAACCCAAGGAGAGTCATTTGATTGCTTCAACCAGTAGTGTACACCAAAAGTGATTACTGAAGTCAACTCTTGGAACACAGCCACCGTACTGTTAAGCCCAAACTAGTCTCCACAGAGACCACATGAAGAGAAGTACAGGTATTCCGGCTAACAGCCCAGTTGAGGTCCCGGCATCAAACACTGGGCATGAGTGTAAATATACCTACTGCTGATTCCAGGCCCTAACTGAAGAGTCAATCCTAGCCTTGGAGTCTTCCCAGCTGAGACCAAGGACATTGTGAAAAAGAGACAAGTCCTCCTCATGATGCTCTGTCCAAATTCCTGACTCACAGAATCTATGCACATACTAAAATGATATTTGAAGCCACTAAGGTTCATGTGGTTTGTTACATGGCTAGAATACCTGGAACAATAATCATATTATCTCACAAAACTAAGTAAAAAACTTTAACAATGCTTAAAATTAAACCAGGAAACTAAAGGTATTGGGTATTGATAAAAACATCATACTGAACTTGTTTTTATTTTTAAAGGGAGGACAGAGGATTCAAATGAATAAAAAAAAAAAATCCATCTTTTTTGCATGCCCATACTGTGGTATTAGTAGATACAAAGACAGTCCACTAAAAAAAATATAAATAAATACTAGAACCAGAAAATTATATTAATGCTCAGTAAGCCTAAGAATGACATTTCAATAATCTAGAAAAGTTTATTGATTTGTGGCTCAGAGCTAAAATGTATATAAACAATGAATACAAAGTTAAATCATGTCAATACTTTTTCACTGCTTTAAAACAGCACTTTGATTAGCAAGCTAAAATAATGCCAAGAGATAAGATCTTCAAGTTAGCCTTATGTTTAATAAATAGACTGTTATCTTGATACCAGGATCTTGTTTTTTAAGTAATATAGGAAATAAGTTGAGGATCTTATTGTAAATATTCATATTTTCACTAAGACAAGTAGCTATAATAGAGACATTACAGTAAAAATATTGAGAAGATATCAGTTCAATGGCATAAGCAGTTTCTAATTAAATTTACATTTTAGGAAGTCACAGTCATAAAAAATAAAATAAATCTACAACATGGATTAATCTTGAAAATATCAAGCTACAGTGAGAAGCCAATGGCAAAAGACCCCATAATTATGATTCAATTTCTATGAAATAGCAAGAATATAAACACATTAATTGGCAGAAAGTGGACTTGTGGTTGCTTGGGGCTGTAGAGGATAGAGAGATGGGAGTAACAGCTAGAGGGTACAGGGCAGCTATGTGAGGTGATAAAAATGTTCTAAAATTGGCTATGATGATGGTTGCTCACATCCATGTACATACTAAAAACCAGTGAATTATACACTTTAAATGAGCAAACTGAGCGTAAATTAAATATCAAGAAAGCTGTTTTAAAAAAATCCATGTAGCCAGGCATGGTGACTCATGCCTGTAATCGCAGCACTTGTGGTGACTCATGCCTGTAATCCCAGCACTTTCGGAGGCAAAGGCAAGAGGACTGCCTGAGCCCAGGGGTTTGAGACCAGCCTAGGCAACTAGGTGAGACCTTGTCTCTACAATAAATCAAAAACTTAGCCATAGTGGTATATGCCTGTAGTTCCAGCTACCTGGAAGGCTGAGAGGTAAGACCTGAGCCCAGCAGGTCGAGGATGCGGCGGTGGTGAGCGTGCCACTGAACTCCAGTCTGGGTGACAGAATGAGACTCCACCTCACCAGAAAAAAAAAATCTATGTCAGAACAAGCCAGGTATGTTGGCTTACACCTGTGATCCCAGCACTTTGGGAGGCCAAGGCAGGATGACTGCTTGAGCCCAGGAGTTTGAGACCGGCCCAGGCAACATAGCAAGACCTTGTCTAAAAAATTAGCAAGGCATGTGGTGTGTGCTTGTAGTCTCAGCTACTTGGGAGGCTGAGGCAGAAGGATCACCTGAGCCCAGAAGGTCAAGGCTGCAGTGAGTCTGGATCATGACACTGTACTCTAGCCTGGGTAACAGAGACTCCAATTCAAAAAAAAAACAACAACAATCTGCATCAGAACAAATCTGTTCATAAAATAACAAAGTAAGATGCAAGGAATATTAGACAACCCTGCTCTTCTGTAATCAAGCCTCTAGCATATTCCTATCTTCATGTCTTTCTAACTTTCTTTACCACGTGCCTCTTTAGACATTCCCAAAAGACCTCATCTGAATAAAAAAGTGATCTAGTATTAAATTCCTTGTCTACTTCTCCATCCACTTCAAAACATCTTTGTCCCTTACCTCAGAACAAGTTACCTCTTGTAGTTGCTAATATATCCTTTAATGTTGAACTTTTTATGTTTTTAGATGTCTCCTTCCTTCCTCCTTCCGTCCTTCTTCCCTCCCTCCCTCCTTCTTCCCTCCCTCCCTCCTTCTTGCCTTCCTTTCTTCCTTTGATACAAGGTCTCGTTATATTACCCAGACTGGTCTTGAACTGCTGGCCTCAAGTAGTCCTCTGGCCTCAGCCTCCTAAAGTGCTGGGATTACAGGTGTGAGCCACCATGTGAGGCCTAGATAAATGTATTTTAAGCTGGGTGCAGTGGCTCATGCCCGTAATCCCAGTACTTTGGGAGGCGAAGATGAGAGGATTCCCTGGGCTCAGGGATTCAAGACCAACCTGGGCAACTTGGCAAGACCCCATCACTACAATAAATCAAAAACTTTAACGGGGCATAGTGGCGCACATCTGGGATTCCAGCTACTTGGAAGGCTGAGGCAAAAGGATCACCTGAGCCCAGCACGTCGAGGCTGCAATAGCCATGACTGTGCTACTGCACTCCAGCCCGGGCAACAATGAGACTCCAACTCATACATACATACATACATTCACGCATGCACCATACATACATACATAAATTTTAAGAGCAAAGTTACAGGAACAGCTACTGTACTTGCATGTAGCCCAACTCAGTTACAAAGTATAGTGAATAGATGAAACTACTGCCTGATAAAAATGCTACAAACACCATTTAGCACCATCAATAAGAAATTTACTTGTGTCCAGGCTCAGTGGCTCAGCCTGTAATCCCAGTTCTTTGGGCGTCCGAGGCGAGTGGATTGCCTGAGCCCGCGGGTTCAAGACCAGCCTGAGCAACTTGGTGAGACCTCGTCTCTACAATAAATAAAAATTTAGCTGGGTGTGATAGCATACGCCTGTAGTTCCAGCTACTTGGAAGGCTGAGGCAGAAGGATCGCCGGAGCACAGCAGGTCGAGGCTACGGTGACCAGGAGCGGCCACTGCACTCCAGTCTGGGTGACAGAGTGAGACCCCAACTCAAAAAAAAAAAAATTCACATACAACTGACAATGGAAAAACTGCCAATACCTGACTTCCGTTTCCTGTTTTTCCACTCACAGTTATATACTTAGGTACTTTTTGATCCCATGGAGGGAAAAAACCCAAAACTAACATACAGAACTGTCAACAGCAGGAAGGAAGAAAAAAGTTTTTGAGAATGAAATGCTTCCCATATAGTAGATTCTTAAGCATGCTCTCCAAATACATACCAAGCTAGCTGGATGTCTTCTGCATAATTATTACACAGACTAGCCTCATTTGGCTCCTACAAAGTACCAATAGCTGCAGTCTTGGAAGTACAGATCCGTTTTGAAATCCTGAGAAACTTCTCACACCAGATGCTGGAAAGGACATTTGCAAATCTTAAGCTCAATGGACTTCGGATAAAGTCTAATTTCGCCCAATGCCACAGGACCAGCCTTATAAACGATAAGGTTTCTTCGCCCCTCCAGTAGAGGGCGCACTCTTGCAAGTGATTTTTGTAGCCAGTTGTTTCTTGGATGCTTCACCACCAACCCATTTGCTGGCAGTCTGCTTTGTAAGAGCCAGGGTTCAGAGGCCTCCTTACTTAACTAACACTTCTCCCTAGGTTGGAGTTCCTTGTTTTAACTTTTTAAAAGACAACCATTCTACAATGGAAACAATGAAGCAGATGCTTAATACACGTCCACAGAATAAAGGAAGAACAATTTCTACATGTATATATTTTTAAAAGGAGGCAAGTAATAACTTGTGAATATAAGAAGTATTCATTTAACGAGCCAAATCATGCTAACTTCCAACATCTGGGGGAAAACTCCATCCTCATTTAGAGTATATGAAAGTGTTATAAAATGAAGTACTTTGCCAAGCATTCGGAGTCACTAAAATTTAGATCCAACTTTACTGTACATAATCTACATCCTACTAAAATTGGGCCCACAGCTTCTGATTTCCAAATGTCAATATTAGTTAAGTTTCACATTACTGTTCTTAAAGTCTCCTTGCTTAGAATGCTCACTGAGCCACCCACATTGACACAGATGAAAATAAGCTATCCAGGCTCGGTGGCTCAGCCTGTAATCCTGCGCCTTGGGAGGCTGAGGTGAGTGGATTGCCTGAGCCCGCGGGTTCAAGACCCGCCTGGGCAACTTGGTGAGCCCTCATCTCTACAATAAATCAAAAAATTAGCCGGGCGTGGTAGCGCGTGCCTGTAGTTCCAGCTACTTGGAAGGCTGAGGCGGAAGGATCGCCAGAGCCCAGCAGGTGGAGGCTGCGGTGACCGGAAGCGGCCACTGCACTCCAGTCTGGGCGACAGAGTGAGACTCCAACTCAAAAAAAAAAGAAAGAAAATAAGCTAACAATTCAAAATATAATGCACAGAAGAAACACAACTCATAAATGACAGCTAAGCACAGAATCTGACCCACAAGCACTTCAACTACTGCAATTACCAAATACAGAATATAAAATAAGTGCTTCTAAAATGCTTAAGGCAAAAAAGAGAGAACTTTTTAAATGAGCAAGAAATGATACAAACTTTACAAATTTGTAAAGTATTCAAATGGAACTTCCGGAAATAAAAAATTTAATAAATGAAATGAGAAAAAAGAAGGGAAAGACAGAAGGTTAGAGGGTTAAACTAGTTATTGGCCATTCATAAGGAGAACAATCAGCAAACTGGGAAAAAAAGCTGACGACATTAACTCAGAAAGCTGCACAAAGATACAGAGTAATACATAGGAGATTTATTTATTTATTTATTTATTTTCTTGAGTCAGGGTCACACTCTGAAGCCCAGGCTGGAGTGACTAGCATGGCCATGGCTCACTTCAGCCTCAACCTCCTGGGCTCAGGCAATCCTTCCACCTCGGGCTCTCAAGTAGCTGAGACTACAGGTACATGCCACAACACCCAGTTAGTTTTGATTTCTTTTTGTTTTGGTTTTTTTTTTGAGTTGGAGTCTCACTCTGTTGCCCAGGCTGGAGTGCAGTGGCATGCTCACAGCCACTGCAGACTCAACCTGCTGGGCTCAGGTGATCCTTCTGCCTCAGCATTCCATACAGCTGGAACTACAAGCATGCGCCACCACACCCAGCTACTTTTTATTTATTGTAGAGATGAGGTCTCACCAAGTTGCCCAGGCTGGTCTCGAACCCGTGGGCACAGGCAATTCTCTTACCTCGGCCTCCCAAAGTGCTAGAATTATAGACGTGAGCCACCATGCCTGGCCTATATTCTGTTTTGTAGAAACAAAGTATCAATATGTTGCCTAGGCTGGTCTTGAACTCCTGGGTTCAAGCAATCCTCCTGCCTTGGTCTCCCAAAGTGATGGGATTACAAACATGACACCTGGTCAGGAAATTTATTTTGATAAACAACCAAAAACAAAATAGTATTTGGTTTACCAGTCTAAGAAATTTTTTATTTAACAAGATGATGAAATAATACATGAAAACATAAAAATAAATTTAAAATGAACACCAAAACTACATTCATGAACATATTAAAAACTACCACAATAACCACATACGCTCTCTCTGGACATTTTAGGGATCACAAACCCCTTTGAGAACTTCATGCATATATGAACAAAATTTTGTAAACAATTTTTGAAGGTTCCTATTAGCCACAAATCCAGGAACAGAATTCCCGACCCTCGTGTGCCTCTAATAAATTTCTTCTTCATTTTTTTCTCTTAGTTTTATTTTTTACCAGTTATATGAGGACTGTGACCCAAAATTTTTTTTTAAGTTTTAAATATTTTATCTACTGACCTCTCATTGAGAAAACTATTTAGTTCTTTCTCCTCTTCACCCACACCAATCTTGCCCATCATAACATACTCACACTTCTTACATCCCATCATCCCTATGTAATTTAAACATACTTTTGGTTAGATCAGTATTCAGTGTATACAACATGTCTATGTAACTTTAGTCATATCTGTTCTACAAGGTATATACTGATTACTTCTCTTTTCTTGGACCAACTTTCTACTTTCCCTGGAGTTAACAAATGTCTTATTGGACGTGGAGGCTCATGCCTGTAATCTCAGCACCTTGGAAGGCCAAAGCAGGGGGATCAATTGAAATCAGGAGTTTGAGGCCAGCCTGGGAAACAAAGTGAAACTCTGTTTCAACAACAAAAAAAACAACTGTAGTTCTAGCTACTTGGGGGGCTGAGGTGAGAGGATCACCTGAGCCCAGGAGTTTGAGGTTGAAGTGAGCCATGATTATGCCTCTGCACTCCAGCCTGGAAAATAAAGCAAGACTCTGCCTCTAAAAGATGAATAAATAAGCCAGGCAGCGTGGCTCAAGCCTATAATCCCAGCACTCTGGAAGGGAGAGGCGAGAGAATTGCCTGAGTCCAGGGGTTTGAGGCCAGCCTGGGCAACTTGGCGAGACCTCTTGTCTACAATAAGTCAAAAAATTAGTCAGGCATGGTAGCGCGTGCCTGTAATTCCAGCTACTTGGAAGGCTGAGGCAGAAGGATCACCTGAGCCCTGCAGGTGGAGGCTGCAGTGGCCTTGAGTGTGCCACTGCACTCTCTAGCCTGGGCATCAGAGTGAGACTCTGACTCTAAATAAATAAATAATAGCCTTAACTATTCAGCTATAGGTGTACTTATTATTAATTCATCCCACATTATTCCCCAATTTGCCCAACTGCATAAATCTCACCAGACTCACCCATATCACATGTGCTATCAATGTTATGCTTTTGGACAAGTCCTTCCTGCAAGCTCTAATCTTATGCTCCATTCCAAACTGGCTGTTTTCCACACCTGGTATACAACTTTGCTCCTTTCACCTCTCTTACGAGGCAGTGTTTGTTTCCTAAACCCCACACCTCCTCTTTCTCAATAAATTATCTCCTTTTGGAGGAGGCACCTTCTAGCACCTTCCAGAAAGGGGTTGCAGGAAGAGGTAAGTGTGAAACACTGTGTACGCGAAAATTCCTTTTTCCTGCTGTCACACTTGAAAATTTGGCTGCATTATAAACTTCTAGATTAGAAATAATTTCCCCTCCAATTTTTGAAGACATTTCTTTTAGCTTCCAGTATTCTTGTTGAAGAGTCTAAAGTTACTCTAATTTTATTAATTAGCCAATTTTCCCTTTACCTCCAGGAACTCCTCTGTCTTCTCCTTAACCCCTGTGAAAATTCAGTGAAATACCTTAATACAAATCCCTTTTTTCAGCCTGGGTAACACAGTGAGACCTCGTCTCTACAAAAAAAAAAGAAAAGAAAAGATTTACCGAGTGTGGTGGCTCATGCCTGTTATTCAGGAGACTGAGACAGGAGGATCAATCACCTGAGTCCAGAAGGTCGAGGCTTCAGAGAGCCATGATCGTGCAACTGCACTCCAGTCTGGGCGACAGAATGAGACCTCAACTCAAAAAAACAAAACAAAAACAAAAAACCAAATCCTTTTTCTCATCGGTTGTGCTACCACTCTGAGGGGCCCCTTTTAATTTAGAAATGTGTGCTCTTCAGTTCTGGGAAGTTTTCCTAATTTATTTCTTTGAAGACAACCTCCTCTGTGTTTTCTTTTTTAAACTCCTCTTATTCAACTACTGTACTTCCTGGGCTGGCCTTCTAATTTTACCTTTCCTCCCATTTAATCACTATTTTCCACAAGTTCCCATCTCACATAACCTCACTTGATACAGTTATAAAGCACTTAGGCTTTGAAATTAAAAATCTGAGTTCAATTCCAGTTTTCCACTTCCTAGTGATAGACATGAAGTATCAGTTTCTTATCTGTAAAGGAAGGATAATAATATACACAACACATAAATGTCCACAACACATATACACAACACAAATTTAGTATATGGCTCCCCCTCAATAAACGCCGCAATTTTCACACTAACAATTTTTTTCTTCCCTTACTCTCTTCCCATGGCTTTTACGACAACGTGTCCTTAGAGTTTCCTCCTCGGATACCTTCTTCCTTGGATCCTTTCTATGCTGTATCAGATGCTGTCCCGCCAGGTTCTAGTCCCACTTTGACTTTTTTTTTTTTTTGCGTCAAGAGTCTCACTCTGTCTCCCAGCCTGGAGTGCAGTGGTATGCTCACCGCCACCACGTCGACCTGCTGGGTGGGCTCCAGCGATCCTTCCGTTTCAGCCTTCCAAGTAGCCGGAAGTACAGGCATGTGCTACCAGGCCTGGCAAGTTTTTGATTTATTGTAGAGATGAGATCTTGCCAAGTTGCCCGGGCTGGTCTTGAAGCCACGGGCTCAGGCAATCCTCTCACCTTCGCCTCCCAAAGTGCTGGGATTACAGGCTTGAGTCACCGTGCCCAGCCCCCATCTCAACTTCTAACTAGCTGTGTGACCTTGGGCAATTTACTTAATCACTGGATGTCACAATCGCTTATCTGAGAAAGTAACAAGTAGACCAACCTCCTGTTCATGACACTTGGAACACTACCGGGCACAGTCCCGTAGACACTCAAATGCATGCCATTGTTACTCCCACCCCTACAGCCTCTCCACTACCACGTGCAAGGCTTACGACAAGCTCATGACAAGCTCCCTGCCTATCATCTAAGCTTTTTCAGAGGTATAAACTAATTGCATGTATCAAAATTGTATGTGGAAACTTGTGTTTCCTTTCCCAATTTTTGGCAGTTTGCAAAATAAAAATGATCAACTTTCTCCAGGCCTCTGTTACTTTAGGTAGGCTTTAATTGATGTTGTATACTATGCTTACTTTTGTATGTATACAGAGATACATATGTATATATATAAATGTATAGTTGTAAAACAAGTAAAAAAAAAATCAAATTAAATATACAGCCTTCCTATAAAGGCAATTTCTTAAAGAATTTTGATCTCTTGATATAAGCAAGAGTGTTACCTAAATTCTGACTAGACTACTGAGTTGTATTCCAATAGCCTTAGCACATTCAGAAATAGCTAAGAAAAAGACAGCCAGCCAGGAGTAGTGGATCAGGCCTGTACTCCCAACTTTGGGAGGCAGATGCAAGAGGATTACCTGAGCCCACGGGTTCAAGACCAGCCTGGGCAATATAGCCAGGCCTCGTCTCCACAATAAATCAAGAAAAATTAGCCGGGTACAGCCGGGCTTGGTGGCTCAACCTGTAATCCCAACACTTTGGGAGGCCGAGGTGAGTGGATTGCCTGAGCCCGCGGGTTTGAGACCCGCCTGGTCAACTTGGCGAGACCTCATCTCTACAATAAATCAAAAATTAGCCGGGTGTGGTAGCGCGCGCCTATAATTCCAGCTATTTGGAAGGCTGAGGTGGAAGGATCACAGGAGCCCAGCAGGTCGAGGCTGCGGTGGCCGGGAGCGGCCACTGCACTCCAGCCTGGGTAACAGAGTGAGACTCCAACTCAAGAAACAAAACAAAACAAAATTAGCCGGCACAGTGACTCAAGTCTGTAATCTCAGCACTTTGAGAGGCAGAGGTGAGAGAACTGCCTGAGTCTAGGGGTTCGAGACCAGCCTGGGCAACTTGGCGAGACCTCATCTCTACAATAAATCAAAAAAATGAGTCAGGTGTGGTGGCACATACCTGTGGTTCCAGCTACTTGGAAGACTGAGGTGGAAGGATCGTCTGAGCCCAGTGGGTTGAGGCTGCAGTGGCTATGAGCATGCCACTGCACTCCAGCCTCGGTGACAAAGTGAGACTCCAACTCAAAAAAAAAATTATTTACAGAACAATCAACCCTCAAAAGCTCTAGGTCTCAACACATGTAACACTGTATAAAACTGTAAGATGCAGAATTGGAAAACACATTGAAATACAGGCTAAATTCAGGAACTATGCTTCACTCATTTGAATCTCATTTTCCAAGGGGGCACATAAACAATTTCTTCAGTTTCTCTGCATATAAATAACATTTATTTGTAAAAGTACAGCCCTTAATACTCGATAAAATACTGTCACACTTGATCATCACGACAGACTTGAGAAGATATTCCAGTGTAACCACAAAGTCAGTTTAATCTGGCTCCATTCTTTCAGTAACTAAATGTAACAAAAAGAACTGGATTTTTTTGGTTTCATTTTAATTTGGGGGTTTTTGTTTGGTTTCTTGATTCATGGTCTCACTCTGTTCCCCAGGCTAGAGTGCAGTGGTACAATCATGGCTCAACGTAGCTTCCAACTCCTGGGTTCAAGCGATCTTCCCGCCTTAGCCTCCCAAGTAGCTGAAACTACAGGCATGTACCACCATACCTAATTTATGATTTGCTGTCATTGTTGTTGTTGAAACAAAGTCTCATTATGTTGCCCGGCTGTCTCAAACTCCTGGGCTCAAGCAATCCTCCAACCTGGGCCACCCAAAGTTCTGAAATTGCAGGCGTGACCCACCACGCCTGGCCAAATGAGTTGTTTTTTAGTGCAACAGACCCACAGGCTGCGGGTCATGCAACCTGAGCTTACTCAGTTCATGACTGTGGAGCCAGACAGAATGGAAAAGCCAACCACAGGCAGAACCAAAGTGCTGGGATTGAAGAACAAGGACCAAATTAAGGGGTGAGTTGTTTGGCTGCAATTCAGACTTAAAAGCCAATGACCTGGCATCACCTCTTTGCATGAATCCACCAGACCCCATCCCCCTGCATTTTCCTACTCTCTCATTTTCCTATCTCTCTCAATTTCCTGTCTCTCTGTCTGCAAAACCTGCCCCCAAGCCCCAGTTCAGGAAGACAGATTTGAGCATGGCCTCGTCTCCTTGCCAGTTCACCCACGATAAAGTCCTTTCTTTTCTCAAAAGCCAGTGCCACAGTACTGGTTTCTACGCACGTCAAGCAGCAAGGTCATTGCTTGGTAACACCAGCATTACTCATTTAATAAGAATCTATTTAGAACCTACTCTGAAAGAACACTTACTATGCATGTAGTCATAAACAAAACAGATAGCTGGGCACGGTGGCTCACGGCCATAATCCCAGCACTTTAGAAGGCCCAGGTGAGAGGATTGCCTGAGACCAAGGGTTTGAGGCCAGACTGGGCAACTCAGACAGACCTCATCTCTACAATAAATCAAAAAATTAGCCAGGCATGGTGCCACGTGCCTGTAGTTCCAGCTACTTGGAAGGCTGAAGAGGGAGGATCACCTGAGCCCAGCAGGTCGAGGCTGTGGTGGCCATGAGTGTGCCACTGCACTCCAGCCTGGGCGACAGAGTGAGAGACTCCAACTCAAAAAAAACACACAAAAAAACTAGACATGTTCCTTTCCCTCACAGAAGCTAGTTAAGAAGTCATGCTGAGTGTGGTGGCTCATACCTGCAATCCCAGCACTTTGGGAGGTGGCAGTAAGAGGGTTGCCCAAGTCCAGGGGTTTGAGACCATCCTGGGCAACTTGGTGAGACATTATCTCTACAATAAATCAAAAAATTAGCTGGGTTGTGGTGGCGTGCACCTGTGGTTCCAAGCTACTTAGAAGGCTGAGGCAGAAAAATTGCCTGAGCCCAGCAAGTGGAGGATGAGGTAGCCATGAGCATGCCGCTGTACCAGTCTGAACAACAGAGTGAGACTCCTATTCAAAAAATAAATAAAATAAAAGTAAAAATAAATCCCCTCCTTTGGGAGGCTCAGGTAGGAGAACTGCTTGAGCCCAGGAGTCTGAGAGCAGACTGGGCAGCATAGCAAGACCACATCACCACACACACAGAAAAAATTAGCTGGGTGTGGTGCTGTGCACCTGTTGTCCCAGCTGCTTGGGAGGCTGGGGCAGAAGGAACATCTGAGCTCAGAAGTTGGAGGCTGTGTTGAGCCATGATTGTGCCACTGCACTCCAGCCTGGGTGACAAAGTAAGATCCTGACTCAATTAAAAAAAAAAAACAAAAAAAAACCAGGCTATTTAGCTTTAGGGATTTAATACCCCTTCTAAACTCTTTACCTCCACCAGAACACTATAAATTTCACTCAACAAACACTGAGCACAGGTATAAGCCTAGACACTGAGCAGGAAAATGAGTGCGACATAGTTCCTATCCTCAAGTGGCTCACTAGTAATAAAGTATAAGGAGGTAAATGCAGAAACAATTACAATACAATGTGACACAGGGTACAGAAAAGTATGTACAAGGACAGGTGCAGTGGCTCACGCCTGTAATCCCAGCACTTTGGGAGGCCGAGATGAGAGGATTGCCTAAGGTCACGGGCTCAGTGACCAGCCTGGGCAACTTGGGGAGACCTCGTCTCTACAATAAATCAAAAAACTAGCCAGGCATGGTAGCACGTGTCTGTGGTTCCAACTACTCGGAAGGCTGAGGTGGAAGGATGGTCTGAGTCCAACAGGTCAAGGCTGCAGTGGTCGTGAGCATGCCACTGCATTCCAGCCTGAGCGACAGAGTAAGAGACTCCAACTCAAAAAAAAAAAAAAAAAAGAAAGAAAGAAAAAGTGTATATATAATATTTTATTTCTTAAGGGGTGTGATGAGAACATAGGTATATATTATATTTTTATCTTGACCTTTTTTGTCTAAAATATTTCATTATAAAATACTAATGCTTTGCCTAAAATAAATGAGTGTTCTTGAAAACATTATTGCTGAGTACATTCATTAATATAGGTAATTAGGACTATTTGGAAGTATCCATGATACAAGCACAGAGGCTAAGAAATCTGTCCCAATGAAATATATACCTAAATAAGCAAGCATATACATACTAACATTAATAAAAGCACTATTCATGTTAGAATAAAAGCTGGTGATAATCACAATGCCCATGAATCAGAAAATGAGCAAATAAATTATGACACCACCATACAAGAGAATGTAATGCAGTCATTAAAAGGAATGTGACTTTCCAGCATACCTATATTCACAGCTACTCAGGAGATTGAAGCAGAAAAAACACCTGAGCCCAGGAGTTGGAGGTTACAGTGAGCTATGATCGTGGCACTGCATTCTAGTCTGGACAAGAGTGAGATGCAGTCTTAAAAAAGAAAAAAAAAATCATTATTCCCAATATGATGGAATCAATCACACGTTGGTGAAGAACAGGTTACACATACAATATAAATTCATTTTTTGATAAATTATCAAAGTATTATTCGCTACTTCAAGAAAGTGAGAATTTAGTAAGAGAAATAAAGGGAGAGAGAGAGGACCAGGCGCAATGGCTCATGCCTGTAATCCCAGCATTTTGGGAAGTGGAGGTGAGAGGACTGCCTGAGCCCAGGGGTCTGAGAACAGCCTGGGCAACTTGGTGAGAACTTGTCTCTAAAATAAACCAAAAAAAAAAAATTAGCCAGACACAGCAGTTGGTACAAATGCAATATCTATCTTCAATAAATAAATAGGTTTTAAAAACTACTATTGCTCCACCAGGTACAGTGGCTCACCCTTGTAATCTGAACACTTTGGGAGATGGAGACTAAAGGATTGTCTGAGTCCAGGGTTTCAAGACCAGCCTGGGTAACTTGGCGAGATCTCATCTCAACAATAAATCAAAAGATTAGTTGAGTATGGTGGCACACACCTGTGGTTCCAGCTACTTGGAAGTCTGAGGCAGAAGGATGGCCTGAGTCCAGGAGGCAGAGGCTGCAGTGGTCATGAGTGTGCCACTGCACTCCAGCCTGGGCAACAGTGAGACTTCAACTCAAAAAAAAAAAAAAAAAAGATTATTGTTCCACCTGTGTAAATGGGAATAAACCCATTATTATATAAGTAGCAACAGCTTGCATGTTACAAGTATTATCAACAAATATGGAATGTAGGTTTTAAATCATACCCTGTAAATGTCCACAACAAAGAATTTCAAGGTATATATTTCACTTATTTAAGCTAACAGCTGGTGAACAGAGACGGAAGAAGCAAAGATACAGAGCACACTGACATCGACAGGAATAAAAAAACAGAACAGTAGGAATTACAGAGAAAGGGAAAAAACAGGAAGTAATGGCAACACTGCTGACAACGCTTTCCTTAATGTCTATGTGACACGTTTCTCCAAGTTAATGTTAATGTTTTCTGCTAGCATACAGCATACATCTATCTCCTTCTGACCTTCCTATTTCTGGAGAAAAATTTCAGAAAAGCAAAACATGTACACAGTGACATCGTACTGCTGCTGCCCCATCATTTACTATGAGCTTTATTATGTGCCAGGCACAGTGACAAGACTTCACATTTATTATCTTATTTAATCCTCACACCAATCATGAGATAGATTTGACTGAAGCCTATGGAAGTTAAAATAACTTGCTAACAAGATGCCTCAGCTAATAAATGATGGAGCCAAGATACTAAACATACAGTCCTAAAACAAATGTCCTGACAGCTATAAATCACTAATAAGAAGATAAACTAGGCAGGGCACGGTGGCTTAGCCTGTAGTCCCAGAACTTTAGGAGGCCAAGGGGAGAGAACTGCCTGAGCTCAGGGGTTCAAGACCAGCGTGGGCAACTTGTTGAGACCCTGTCTCTACAATGAATCACAAAAATTAGCCAGGTGTGGTAGCATGTGCCTGTAGTTTCAGCTACTTGGAAGGCTGGCCTGAGCCCAGCAGGTCGAGGCTGCGGTGGCCATGAGCATACCACTGCACTCCAGGCTGGGTGACAGAGTGAGACTCTTGACTCAAAAAATAATAATAATAAAAATAGAAGATAAGCTAAAACTAACTGTAGAACATAAAAGTAAAAACACAAGACCAGGCACAGTCATCATCAGGCAGGCACACTGCTCATGCCTATATATATATAGTCATCACCAGGCACACTGCTCATGCCTATAATCCCAGCACTTTGGGAGGTCAAGGTGAGAGGACTGTCTTAGCCCATGGGTTCAAGACCAGCCTGAGCAACTTGGCGAGACCTCACCTCTACAATAAAATCAAAAAATTAGCCAGGCATACTGGTGTGCGCCTGTATTTCCAGCTACTTGGAAGGCTGAGGCAGAAGGATCACCTGAGCCCAGCAGGTCGAGGCCGCGGTGGCTGTGAGTGAGCCACTGCACTCCAGGCTGGGTGATAGAGTAAGACTCTGACTCAAAAAAAAAAAAAAATTAACATTTTTCACAAAAGGAAAACTTCCACTTCATAAGCTACAGCAATAATCTCTAAATAAAAAAGAAAGAAAATTAATAGAGAAAAAGCAACCAATGGCTACCACATCACAACTACATGCCTCCACCAGAGGTTAAGTTGAATTTCACCAAGGCTAACAGACACATTCAACTCTGAATAATCTCACTTGTTACAAGATTTAAGTTTTGTTTTGTTTTGTTTTTGAAAGCAGGATTTACTAAGAGAACAGAAAGCTCCCACAGTGGGAGGGGACCCAAAGGGGTTACCCAGACTTAAGTTTTTAAATATCTTCTAAATAAAACAAATCTTGTAAATAAAACATCAGTTTTATTACTAACTTTTTCTTATATTTGATGCCCCAGTAATAAGAGTTTTCATGTTAATATATTCAGTGTATCATTGCTAAATTTATTTTTTCTTTTTTTGAAGCTGGGGTCTCACTCTGTCACCTAGTTGGATGGCAGTGGGCACTAACACAGCTCACTATAGTCTCAAACTCCTGAGCTCAAGAGATCCTCTTTCCTCGGTCTCCTAAGTAGCTGAGACTACAGGTACAAACCACTACACCCAGCTAATTTTTTTATTTTTTGTAGAGATAAGATCTTACTATGTTGCCCAAGCTGGTCTCAAGCAATCCTCCTACCTTGAACTCCGTGCTGGGATTGCAGGTGTGAGCCACTGCACCCAGACCATTGCTAGTTTAACAAGAAATAAATAGCAACCCTTTGAATCACCTGGATCAAATAAAAAAATTACCATATGCTATGGATCTGAATGAAGCTTTGTTCACACTGAAAAATGTCTTAATGCTATACATTTCAGTAAACACAATCTATAAAAGAATTCTACGGTCAGATGTAGTAGCTCACACCTGAAATTTCAACATTTTGGGAGGCGGAGGCAAGAGAATTGCTGGAGCCCAGGGGTTCCAGACCAGCTTGGGCAATTTGACAAGACTTTGTCTCCACAATAAATTTTTTGAAAAATTAGCCGGGCATGGTAGTACACACCTGTAGTTCCAGCTACTTGGAAGGCTGAGGCGGAAGGACTGCCTAAGCACAGCAGGTAGAGGCCACGGTGGCCATGAGCATGGCACTGCACTCCAGCCTGGGGGACACAGTGAGACTTTGACTCAAAATAACAAACAAACAAACAACAACAAAAAATGAGAAAACTGTATACATGGTTTTGGTAATCTACTTAACCATTCTGGTAATTCAACAAAACCAAAACCAATCCTGCTATGAGACAGATCTTTCTTATATATATCTTCAATTTCATTTTAGCTTTCTGCATATTTTTTTAGCCTTCCTTTAATAGTATCATAATCAGGGCTGGGCTCAGTGGCTCAGCCTGTAATACCAGTACTTTGAGAGGCCAAGGCAACTGGATTGCCTGAGCCCATGGTTTTGGAACCAGCCCGGGCGACTTGACGAGACCTCGATAAATCAAAAATTAGCCAGGCACGGTGGCAAGTGCCTATAGTTGCGGCTACTTGGAAGGCTGAGGCAGAAGGATTGCCTAAGCCCAGCAGGTAGAGGGTGCAGTGGCCATGAGCATGCCACTGCACTCCAGCCTGGGCAACGGAGTGAGACTTCAACTCAAAAAATAATAACAACAATATCACAATCATAAAATCCCCAACGCTGCTATCTACTACTGAAAGACAGGCCAAGTATTGTTCCAGGTACTTTACATCTATTATTTCCATGTGTCATGACCAACTTTGCACAGTAAATATCAAAACACTTATCTTCCTGATACAGAAATGGATCAAAAAGGTTATAAATGACAAGGACACACACAAAAAAAACCTTGCTCATTTTTTTACACCAAACCATATTTTTTTTTAGCGATCAATTCTTTTTATAATCAAATTAGTGGCAACACAGAATTATGCTAGACTTCCAGCAAAATCTAAAGTTGTTTTCCTTCATGGAGGGAATTATTATTACGTGAAATATTGTAGTGCTATCTTCAAATTACCAATGTAATTTCCCCACAAATTATTTTGTATTAAAACTGGGACGATTATCAACAGGGTGCCTGAATGAAATGTAATTGTATACCTAACCCTTAACTGTACCCCACAAAACCATAGTAAAAAATATTGAATAAAAAAAAAAAAAAAAAAAACTGGGACGATATGGCTGGGCACAGAGGTTCATGCCTGCAATCCCAGTGCTTTGGGAGGCTGAGGTGCAAAGACTGATGGAGGCCAGGAGTTCCAGACCAGCCTAGGCAACAAAGCAAAATCTCATCTCTAAAAAATAAAATAAAATTTTAAAAAATTAGCTGGGCATGGTGGTGCACTGCTCTAGTCTATTCCGTGCCCTCACCCTTCTGGTGAACAAACACAAAGCATTTTTTTGTTGTTGTTTTTAGAGACATAGCTGCACATATTTTTTTCTTGGCAGCAGCAATGGTATTAAAATACCTGTTGAGCTGGGCTTGATGGCTCAGCCTGTAATACCGCGCCTTTGGGAGGCTGAGGTGAGTGGATTGCCTGAGCCCGCGGGTTGGAGACCCGCCTGGGCAGCGAGACCTCATCTCTACAATAAATCAAAAAATCAGCCGGGCATGGTAGTGCACGCCTGTAATTCCTGCTACTTGGAAGGCTGAGGCAGAAGGATCGCCGGAGCCCAGCAGGTCGAGGCTGCGGTGGCCGGGAGCGGCCACTGCACTCCAGTCTGGGCGACAGAGTGTGACTCCAGCTCAAAAAAAAAAAAATACCTGTTAGCCAGGCTCAGTGGCTTAGCCTATGATCCAGCACTTTGGGAGGCCTAGGCAAGTGGATTGCCTGAGCTCATGAGTTCGAGACCAACCCGAGCACTTGGCAAGATCTCGTCTCTACCAAAAAAAAAAAAAATTAGCCAGGCGTGGTAGCACAGAGTGAGACTCCAACTCAAAAAATAAATAAAATAAAATACCGCTTGGCTGGGTGTGATGGCTCATGCCTATAATCCCAGCACTTTTGGAGGTCAAAGTAAGAGGATTGCCTGAGCCCACGGGTTTGAGACCAGCATGGGCAACTTGGCAAGTTCTCATCTCTACAATAAATTTTAAAAATTAGCTGGGCATGGTGGCCCGTGCCTGTAGTTCCAGCTACTTGGAAGGCTGAGGCAGAAGGATCGCTTGAGTCCAGGAGGTTGAGGCTGCGGTGGTCGTGAGCGTGCCACTGCACACCAGCCTGGGCAACAGAATGAAACTCTGACTCAACAAATAAATAAATAGCTTACTTATTAGTCATGCTTGTTAATCTCTTATTGTGCCCAATTTATAAATTAAACTTTATCACAAGTAGGTACGTCTAGGAAAGAACATAGTACTTAAAGGGTTTGGTACTAAACACTGGCTCAGGCACAAGAGGGCTTGGAATGCAACCTCCAAGAAGGAGGAAGTACTATACTGGTAAAAGAAAACAGTAATGAAATTAGAAGGGGGGAAAATGTTCTCTCAATCAAAATTGGAGAGAAGAAGCTAGGTGTGGTGGCTCACAACTGTAATCCCAGCACTTTGGGAGGCAGATGCAAGAGGATTGCCCAAGCCCACGGGTTCAAGACCAGCCTGGGCAACATGGCGAGACCTCATCTCTACAACAAATCAAAAAAAAATTAGCTGGGCATGGTGGCATATACCTGTAGTTCCAGCTACTTGGAAGGTTGAAGCAGAAGGATCACCTGAGCCCAGCAGGTCGAGGCTGCAGTGGCCGGGAGCAGCGTGCCACTGAACTCCAGCCTGGGCGACAGAGTGACACTCCGACTTAAGAACAAACAAACAAAGCGAAAAGGATATATAGAAAAAATTACAAAATCCTGACACAAAAATACTAAATATCAATGAAATAATTTTTTAAAAGGTCCTCAGCATCTCAGCAACGTAAAGCACCATATTCTATTAATAAAATGTATGGCCTTGACAAGTTATTTAAAGCTGAGCCTTGGTTTCCTTCTTGACAAGTTATTTAAGCTCACTGAGCCTTGGTTTCCTTGAAGAGAGTAATTTCTCTAGTGTCTTCCTGTTGTAACATTCTAGAGAAAATTGATACAAACTCATACAAGCAGATGTTTTTAAAGCAGTGGTTAGTTTCAAAGATAACAGGAAAAAAAAAATCCGAATTGTTACACTAGAAAACTAAGGTTCTATTCTTCAAAACTTCAAACTAGGCTACAGAAACAATCAGATATTTCTAGGACACGTCAACACAATGAGAGTTAGCAAGACTAAAGATACATGGCTACACAATAACTGACTTTTAGAAGATGGCAAAGAAGCATTTTAGGATTGGAAGAGATTTTCTAAAATCTGACAATATTAAAAAAAACTAAACATTACATAATTAGCTTAATCCACATCTACAACCCTCTAGTTCTCACCTGCCACAGACAAGCAGGTCTATCTATAGTCAGAAAATTCCAGACCTTATGTTCTTTTAACTCTCATGGAGCTCAAGCGAACACTCCCTTCCTTAGTTTCTGCACTCAACTTTTAAATATGCTGCTCTGGCTTATTTAAAAATCTCAATGGAGCCAGGCACAGTGGCTCACTCCTATAATCCCAGTATTTCGGGAGGCGGAGGCCAGATGATTGCTTGAGCCCAGGGGTTCGACATCAGACTAGGCAACTTGTTGAGACCTCTTCTCTACAATAAATAAAAAAAATTAGCCAGGTGTGGTGGCACACGCCTACAGTTCCAGCTACTTGGAAGGCTGAGGCGGAAGGATCGCCGGAGCCCAGCAGGTCAAGGCTGCAGTGGCCACAAGCGTGCCACTGCACTCCAGCCTGGGTAACAGAGAGTGACTCAGAGGGACACACACACAAAATCTCACTGGACCTTACATCCCTTTAAGTACCCTCCATCTCCCTGCATCCTCCCTCCCCCATTAGCTAAATAACTGGAAAGATGTTTAGCTTCTCACTCTTCCTTTTCCCATCTCCCACTTTTCCATTGCAAATTGGCTTCCATTCTACCCTTTTACTGAAACCAACCACACTAAGCCAGAGTCACTCATCAAGAGCCTCTATGCTAAATCCAGTAAACACTTTACAGTACTTATCTAACTTAATCTCTCTGTAACATGTGACCAGCACCATTCTCTTTTACTTATTTTGATTTTTCTGATTAGAAAATACATATTAGGCTGGGCACAGTGGCTCAATCCTATAATCCCAGACCTTTGGGAGGCCGAGGCAAGAGGACTGCCTGAGCCTACAGGTTTGAGGCCAGCCTGGGCAACATCGTAAGACCTCATCTCTACAATAAATCAAAAAATTAGCCGGTTGTGGTAGCACACGCCTGTAGTTCTGGCTACTTGATAGACTCAAGTAGAAGGATCACCTGAGTCCAGCAGTTTGAGGCTACGGTGGCCGGGTGTAGAGCCTGGGTGACAGAGTGACACTCCAACTCAAACAAGTAAATAAAAAATATAATAAAATGTTTTTTAAAAAATGCATATTAAGAATCCAAATAGCCCAGGAAAAAATGTATGCCCAAGGACTCTGTAACTCCACTTTCAAAAACAGTCACTGTTAGCAGTATGATGTATATTAATCAAGATTTCTTTTCTAATAATACAAACATTGACCTATAGATAGATAGGATTTTTTAATTTTACAAAAATTAGATAACCACTACATATATTTCTTTGAGAATTTTTTTTACATAATATACTATACTCTTTCCGTCCTTGTCAGTATTTGTGGTATACTGATTAATGCCTGCCCCCAAAGAGCTCCACACCCTAAATCCCAGAACCTGTAAATAAGTTATCTCACTTGGCAAAAGGAACTTTGCAGATGTGATTAAATTAAGGATCTTGAGCTGTGCGGAGGCTATCCTGAATTATCCAGGTTGGGCCCGATATAATCACAAAAGTCCTTATTAGAGAGAAGGCAATTGTGAAACCATAAACAGAAAGATTTGAAGATACTGTGTTGCTGGCCATAAAGATGAGGAAGGACCCAAGGAATGCAACACAAGGAATACAGGGAATGCAGCTACAGAAGGTGGAAAAGGCAAGGAAACAGGCTCTCCCTTAGAGTCTCCAGAAGACATTAGCCTTATTAAAACTTTGACTTTAACCAAGTGAAACATTTTGGACTCCAGCCTTCAGAACTGTATAAGACTAAATTTGTGGTGTGTGTGTGTGTGTGTGTGTGTGTGTGTGTGTGTGTGTGTGTGTTCTGAGTTGGAGTCTCACTCCATCATCCAGGCTGGAGTGCAGTGGCACACTCACGGACACCCCAGCGTCAACCTGCTGGGCTCTGGTGACCCTTCCACCTCAGTCTTCCAAGTAGCTGGAACTACAGGCATGTGCTACCACACCCAGCTAATTTTTTCAATTTGTTGTGTTGTTTTAAGTCAGTAAGTTTGTGCTAATTTGTTACAGTAGCATAGGAAAGTAACACAGTATATAACCCATATTCCATCAGCTGTATAGCATCCCATCAGATAAATGTACATATAAATTTTATTTAGCCAGTCCTCTACTGATGGCTAAATGAATGGAACTTGGGTTGCTTCCAATTTTCTATTATCATACACTAGATAGGTGCTTCCACATTTGTGTGTTTCTCTAGGATTTATTCCATAAAGTGCAATTACTAGGTCAAGTAATATGACATTATTAGTTTTGACAGATATAAAAGAAGGTCCGTATTTCTTTTTACTCACATTAACAACATTCCAGTCCTTTGTTCCCTCTCCAAAGTTCTATTCTTTTATAGTTTCCTTTTACAGTGACTACTCCTTCTGTTCTTTTGCAGACTCATCACCAGCTCATTTCTTTTTTTTTTTGAGTCAGTCTCACTCTGTTGCCTAGGCTGCAGTGCAGTGGCAAGCTTACCTCCACTCCAGCGACCTGTTGTGCTCCAGCGATCCTTTCTACTCAGTCTTCCAAGTAGCCAGAACTACAGGTAGGGCATGCTACTTCACCCAGCTAATTTTTATTGTAGCGAGGAGGTCTCTCCAAGTTGCCCGGGTTGGTATCGAACCCTCAGGCTCAGGCAATCCACTCGCCTCGGCCTCCCAAAGTGCTGGGATTACAGGCTGAGCCACCAAGCCTGGCCTTTTTGTTGCTGCTGTTGTTTTTGAATCAGAGTCTCACTCTTTCGCCCAGGCTGGAGTGCAGTGGCACACTCACAGCCACCACAGCCTCCACTGCTGGGTTCAGGTGATCCTTCTGCCTCAGTCTTTCAAGTAGTTACTACAGGCACATGTTACCACACCCGGCTAATTTTTTGTTTTATTGTAGAGATGAGGTCTCACCAAGTTGCCCAGGTTGGTCTCGAACCCCTGAACTCAGGCAACTCTTGCTTTGGCCTCTCAAAGTGCTGGGATTAAGACTTGAGCCACTGCACCCAGCAATCAGCTCATTTCTTAAATGTCAGTGGTCCCCAAAGTTCCAATTTCACCTTGGACTCTCTCCTGATTACACACACTCCTTTTAACCCAATTAGTACTTACAACAAAACAGAATTCATCACCCCTTCATACCTCCAATATGTTCCACAGCTGTGTTCACCCTGTTAATGACTATCATACCAATACCCAGCAGCCTATACATGGGGGTTACCTGAATCCTTCCATATCCTCAACCCACACACCAAGTCTCAGGATTCCATGTCCTTATAGTTTCATAAGATTCTCTCTCCCTATCAATTTCTTGAATCAGGAATACATCCATTTTCAACTACATAATTATACTGTGCTTCCTCTAGCCCAAGTCTTGTACCTCACTGTACCAGAATAATCTTTCTAAAACTCAATTGTGGTCCCTCAAATGAATCTCTCATTGACTGCAAGATAGAATGCAAAATGGTTTAACTTCTTGGAGAAATTGTTCAGCAATGTCTTCTAAAGTTAAACATACATCTGTCCTCTACCTCAGTAATTCCACCACTAGTTATTTATCCAAGAGAAATAAAAACTTATGTCTAAAGAAAGTGTAATCTCAACAGTTTTTAGAATCTAAAACATAATGGGGGAAAAAGGCTTGTAATCAAAAGTTCACAGCAACTGTTTTCATAATGGCCAAATGGAATGGACAAAAAAACTGTGGTATATTCATACAATGGATTAACACACAGAGACTAAAAAGAACAAACCACTGACATGTGCAACATCATGGATAAACTTTAAAAACACTATGTTGAGGCCAGGAGCAGTGGCCCATGCCTTAATCCCAGCACTTTGAGAGGCAAAGGTGAGAGGATTGCCTGAGCCCAGGACTTCGAGACCAGCCTAGGCAACATGGTGAGACAGTATCTCTACAATAAATCAAAACAATTAGCCAGGCATGATGGTGCACGCCTGTAGTTCCAGCTACTTGGAGGCAGAAGGATCGCCTGAGCCCAGCAGGTCGAGGTTGCAGTGGCAATGATCATGCCTCTGCACTCCAGCCTGGTGACAGAGTGACACTCTGAGTCAAAAACAGAAACAAAACAAAAAATAAAAAGAAGCCAGACACACAAAAAAATACACACCATATTATTCTATTTACAGGAAGTTCAAGAACAAGAAAAACTATGGCAAAAAAGAACATAATAGGGATTGACTAAAGCAATAGCAGCGGAAGCGACTAACACAGGTATACACATTTATCAAAACTCATTAAATAGTAGTGAAGATCTGTGCACCTCACTATATGCAAGTTTTATCTCCAAAAAATTTTAACCAAATATTAAGATCTAAAACTTTTACTTCATTAAGTATATCTTCTATTTTTTTTCTTTTTTTTATCGAAGTCTCACTGTGTCGCCCAGGCTGGAGTGCAATGGCATGCCATCAGCCACCTCAGTCTCAATCTGCTGGGCTCAGGTGACCCCTCCACTTCAGCCTTCCAAGTAGCTGGAACTACAGGTGTGCACCACCATGCCCAGGTAATTTTTTTGATTTATTATAGAGACAAGGTCTCACCAAGTTGCCCAGGCTGGTCTTGAACCCCTGGGCTCAGGCAATCACTCACCTCCACCTCCCAACATGCTAGCATTACAGGCATGAGCCACCGCATCCAGCTCATTATTTCTTAATTTATATTTTAAAACCTCAAGATTTAAGATTTAAGAAAAACTAAACTACCACTAAATTATCCATTTTCAAAAAAAATTAACACCTCACTCAGAAACAATAACTGTGTCTTCTCTTAGTCTGTAAGTTTTGTGAGCAAGTATTTTGTCTATGTGGAAAGATTATCATTATCTCCCCAATACCTATGAGATGCTAAATGTGTGTTATCTTTTGTGGGGTTTTTTTTGTTGTTGTTTTTGGAGTCTCACTCTGTTGCCCATGCCGGAGTACACTGGCACGCTCATGGTCACTGTAGCCTTGATATACTGAGTCTGGGGGATCCTTCCACCTCAGCCTTCCAAATAGCTGGAACTACAGGCATGAACCACCATGCCCAGCTAATTTTTTGATTTTTTTTTTTTTTTTTTT
>NW_007059672.1:39057-46930 GCF_000164805.1 Carlito syrichta
TTTTTTGAGTTGGAGTCTCACTGTATCTCCCAGGCTGGAGTGCAGTGGCATGCTCACAGCCACCGCAGCCTCAACCTGCTGGGCTTATGCGATCCTTCTGCCTCAGCCTTCCAAATAGCCAGAACTACAGGTGCAGGCTACCAACGCCTAGCTAATTTTTTGATGTATTGTAGAGATGCAGTTTCACCAAGTTGCCCTGGCTGTTCTCGAACCCGTGGGCTCAGGCAATTCCCTCACTTGGCCTGACTAATCCCAGTGCTGAGATTATAGGTGTGAGTCACCATGCCAGCTCTTGTCTTTGGTGTTTCTTAATAACATCCACAATATTTATAATGTCATTAAATTTCTAGATCATTTTCTGATTCATTTTTCTAATCTTTTGGTATGTTAAATATAAATGGACCATCATGCTCAACAACCTCTATAACCTTGTTAATCTAGTAGAACAGATGCTTCCTCGTATTTTCAAAAAGGCAGCCAAATTGAGTCTTTAATCGTGTGCTCCTGTAGTACATGCATTCCAAACAAATACAGCAGTCACCCCTTCTGCATGGGGGATATGTCCCAAGACCCCCAGTGAATGCCTGAACTGCATTTGGTACCAAACACTATATACACCATGGTTTTCCCATACATAAACACCTAGAATCAAGTTTTCATTTGTAAGTCAGAAACAGTAAAAGATTAACAGCAATAACTAATCTTTAAGTTATCTTCAGTAAAATATTACCAATTAAAATAAGAGTTACTTGAACACAAGCAATAGTTGATTTGATAACCAAGGCAGCAAATAACAGGGCAGGAAGCATATTCAGCATGGACACCTCAGACAGCGGGAGAAGGAGGACAACATGCAACTGAAAATGTATTAATTGAGGCCGGGCACAATGGCTCACACCTGTAATCGCAGGACTTAGGGAGGCTGAGGAAAGAGGATCGCCTGAGCCCATGGGTTTGAGACCAGCCTGGGCAACTTGGCAAGACCTCGTCTCTATAATAAATCAAAAAACTAGCCAGGTGTGGTGGCGTTTGCCTGTGGTTCCAGCTACTTGGAAGGCTGAGGTGGAAGGATCCCCTGAGCTCAGGAGGTCAAGACTGTGGTGACCATGAGCATGCCACTGCACTCCAGCATGGGCGACAGAGTGAGACTGTGACTTCAAAAAAAAAAGATAAATTGCAAACAGCACTGGCAGAGAGAGTTTTCTTGAAGTGCAAATACAGTAATAAACAGCTGGAAATGCAACAGATAAACACAATAGACAAGCTGCAATACCTAATTGCAATGGAATGGAATTGAAATGGAATGACCTTTTTGGAGCAAATTTATGGGATCACAATCAACAATGTGCTCTCTCTATAAAACAAAACCAATTAACCCACATGCTACCAATCAGAATGGACTATCATAAGACCATGATCGTAAAAACTACCAAAGTCATCTCTGCTGGCTATCTTCAATTTTATATGCAAACACAAAGGTAAAATATAGTCCACACCACATAACAACATGTAGTCAACAGCAGACCTCAAAAAGAAGAGAGTTCCCATAAGATTATAATATCGGCCAGGTTTGGTGGCTCAGCTTGTAATCCCAGCACTTTGGGAGGCCGAGGCAAGTGGATTGCCTGTGTCCCCAGGTTCAAGACCAGCCCGGGCAACTTGGCAAGACTTCAACTCTACAATAAACAAAAGCTTAGCTGGACGTGGTAGCACGCTCCTGTAGTTCCAAATACTTGGAAGGTTAAGGCAGAAGGATCTCCTGAGCCCAGCAGGTCAATGCTGGGGTATCTGTGAGTGTGCCACTGCACTCCAACCTGGGTGATGTCATGAAACTCCAACTCAAAAAATAAAATAAAAATTATAATACCAGCCAGGTGCAGTGACTCTAGGCCTATAATCCCAGCACTTTGGGAGGTGGAGGCAAGAGGACTGCCTGAGCTCAGGGGTTCAAGACCAGTGTGGAAAACATGGCAAGACCCCGTCTCTATAATAAATTTAAAAATTAGCCAGGCATGGTGGCGCATTCCTATAGTTCCAGCTACTTGAAAGGTTGAGGTGGAAGAATTGCCTGAGCCCAGTCGGTCAAGGCTGCAGTGGCCATGAGCATGCCACTGCACTTCAGCCTGGATGACAGAGTGAGATCAACGCAAAAAAAAAAATTATAACATCATATTATTACATTTTTATGTTTAGCTGCACAAAGATTTACCACTGGTGTTACAACTGCCTACAGTATTGTGATATACAGGTTGGCAGCCTAGCAGCAACAGACTATACTACATAGCCTAGGTGTGTAGCAAGCTACACAATCTAGGTGTGTGTAAATACATTCCATGATGTTCACACAACAATGAAGTTGCCTAACAACTCATTTCTCAGAACATATGCCCATTGTTAAGCAACACATGATTGACTATAATTAAACTATGGTGAAGAGAAAAGGCAGGTGAGAATTTTGTGCGGTAAGAAGCAGGTTTTGATTTTATAAAACTTTTTTTTTTTTAGTAGGAGTCTCACTCTGTCGCCCAGGCTGGAATGTAGTGGCACGCTCATGGCCACCGCAGTCTGCTGGGTTCAGGTGATCCTTCTGCCTCAACCTTCCAAGTAGCTGGAAACACAATTGCATACCACCACACCCAGCTAATTTTTTAATTTATTTTAGAGATGAAATCTCACCATGTTGCCCAGGCTGATCTCAAACCCCTGGGCTCAGGCAATCCTCTTACCTCTGGCTCCCAAAGTGCTGGAACTATATGCATAAACCACTGCGTCCAGCTAAAATTTGTTACAAAGTAATCTGAAGAGTAACATAGGGCTGACAGCTTTTCATTTGACCAATATTACAAAAAAAAAAAAAGCCCATACATTATCTAGTATCCCAATTTCATAGAAAAAGGATATATTTTATTTTTGTAGATTAGCAAATATAGTTTACTTCGGAAGAAAATGAGAAAGAGAACGAGAGAGAGAGAGAATTCACCACCCCAAGGTAGGGAAGGGGGCCAAAGCCAGGAAACATGGCAATGGCCATAGCTCAAAGAGCACATGGCCACACTAGAGTCTAGTAAGGCAATGGCCAAAAAAGGATATCTTAAACAGAAAAGGATGAACGTAATTTTAAAGGTGAATACTTTACATTATGTAAACTTAGCCTTAAAAACTGTATTGAGAATAATATAAATAAAATATATTGAGAACATTTGTTTCAATATGAACTTTATGATAAAATTCTGCCTCAAAGAGCAGCATTTAGAAAACTACTCAGTGTTTTTTAAAAAATAAAAATACAAAGTGGCAAGGAATAACAAAGCTGCTAGAGATACTTTACAGAGGCTTTAATGGGTGATTGAATTAATTTATCGCTTTATGTTAACTGTAGGCTAAGATCGCCACAACTTAGCTGGGTGCAGTGGCTCAAACCTATAATCCCAGCACTTTGGGAGGTGGAGGCAAGAGGATCGCCTGAGCTCATGGGTTCAAGACCAGCCTAAGCAATATGGGGAGACCTCATCTCTAAAAATTAGCCAGGCATGGTGGCACATGCCCGTGGTTCCAACTACTTGGAATGCTGAGGTGGAAGGATCACTTGAGCCCAGCAGGTCGAGGCTACGGTGGCCATGAACGTGCCACTGCACTCCAGCCTGGGCAACAGAGTGAGACGCCAACTCAAAAAAAAAAAAAAAGATCTCCACAACTCTACCTTTAACAATAGCTTATTTTTCCAGTTTAGAACCTTTTTTCAAAATAAAAAATTCTGAATACTATCTCTCCCCCATGACAGTAGTTAAATTTAAGTATTAACTGAAATGACAAAACCATCATGACTTTTTAATAAACTTTATTATACCTTCCAAATATGTAAGATCCATTACTTATTCATTCAATGGTTAACGCATATGTGGATTTCCAGACCTCTTGCAGAGATCCATAGCACAGTCCAATTTTCCAGGCACTTGTCTCTTACCATGAGTTTCCCACAATTAGGCTGGACAATTACCTTACACAAAGTATCAAATAGCTCATCAAACTGGATTATCTTCAAAACAATTTCTGATCATGAGATTATAAAATTCTGGAACTAGTCAGACATAGTAGCTCACATCTATAATCCCAACACTTTGAGAGACCAAGGCAGGAGGCTCAACTTGATCCCAGGAGTTCAAGGCTGTGATGGGCTGTAATTGTGGTACTGTACTCCAGTCTGGATGAAAGAGTGATACATTGACTCCAAAAAAAAAAAAAAAAAAAAGACTCTGGGACTATGAGTACTTTTAAAAAGGATTTTGGGCCAGCTCAGTGGCTCAGCCTGTAATCCTGTGCTTTGGAAGGCTGAGGTGAGTGGATTGCCTGAGCCTGTGGGTTCGAGATCCTCCTGGGCAACTTGGTGAGATCCCATCTCTACAATAAATCAAAAAATTAGCCGGGCGTGGTACGTGCACCTGTAATTCCAGCTGCTTGGAAGGCTGAGGTGGAAGGATCGCTCCAGTCTGGGTGACAGAGTGAGACTCCAACTCAAAAATAAAATAAAATAAAATAAAATAAAATAAAAAGGATTTTGGAATTTCTAAAGAAATGATAGCTTGATTCAACCTTTAGGTCCTCTCCTTTCTGACACTTTATTTAGATAACTATAAAGAAACTTAAGAGGCATAACCCCATAAAAAGAGACAACAGTAGAGGGCAGATGACAATATATCTTTGTATTATGGAAAGCAGACGGTAGACTTCCAGGGTAAGACGGCAAAGTGAACACACAACTCGCATTTTGCTTTCTCCCAAAACTTTACTAAAACAAGGTTTAGCCATTGTTTTGTTTTTAGGACACAGAGAGAATGGAAAAAAGACAAAGGTAACAAAATTTTGGAAGCTGGAAAAAAGCTGGAAAACTGGCCCATCAAAGATGGCCACATTCTAAGCCAGCAGTGCTTAGAACATGTCCAGTTTACACTGCAGAGTCCTCAAAAGGCTCAAGGACTGCCAGGACAAAGAAGGGAAGGGGGGGCTAAATTAAGTAAGGATCAAGTGAAAGCTGGACAGGTAGAAACCTAGGTCTCCTCCCTCAACGTGGCAGCTGGCTGTAGATTTGTTACCTCAAAGGGTAAACTACACAAGGTGGAAGGCACAGATATCCAAAGATGCACTGTGAGCGCCCAAATGCTCTACAGCTTATTACGCCAACCCTCTTTTCCAGAGTTCCCAGATCACTAGCAACTAGACCTCAACCCAACAAAGCAGAAAACTGGAAGATCATTTCTGCAAAATCTTTCCAGACCAAAAAGAAAGACAAATACAGTGGAGATAGCCTCAAACAATCCACACAGATCAATGGTTTTCAATCTTGGCCACACACTGGAGTCATCTGGGATGCTTAAAAAAAAAAAAATACTGATGCTTGCCCAGCATGCTGGCTCACGCCTGTAATCCCATCACTTTGGGAGGTGGAGGCGAGAGGATTGCCCGAGCCCATGCATTCACGACCAGCCGGGGCAACATGGCAAGACTTTGGCCCTTCAATAAATCAAAAAAATTAGCTGGGTGCGGTGGCACGGGCCTATAGTTTCAGCTACTTGGAAGGCTGAGGCAGAAGGATCGCCTGAGCCCAGAACGTAGAGGCTGTGGTGGCTGGGAGACTGTCACTGCCCTCCAGCCTAGATGACAAAGTGAGACTCCAACTCAAAAAAAAAAAAAAAAAATTAGCCAGGCATGGTGTCACGTGCCTGAAGTCCCAGCTACTTGGAAGGCTGAGGCAGAAGGATCACCTGAGCCCAGCAGGTTGAGGTTGCGGCAGCCATAACTGCCACTGCAGTCCAGCCTGGCAGACAGAGTGAGGCTCCCAGTCAAAAAAAAAAAAACTGATGCTAATCTATGGAGATAGAAATCAGAATAGTGGTCACCTCTGGGCAGGGAGTGGGGATAACAGAAGAAAGGGATATGTAGAAACTTTCTAGGATTTCTCCGTATCTTGTGTTAGTTACACAGTAAAAATTATCAAACTATACTCCAAACTCTGCATTTTATTGTATGAAGCCTCACCTAAATTTTTCTAACTACTGCTACCTGGGTCCTATTGCCAGAGATTGTAATGTATTTGATCTAGCAACAACATGGTTTTGTTTTGTTTTTTTTAACAGCTCTCCATGTAATTCTACTGGGCAGCCAAAGGTGAGAATCACTGCTTTAGACTTTAGAATAGAGGGTAAAACTGGAAGTCATAACCCTCTTACAAGCTCAGGGCTTCCAATCAGCTTTCAGCCACTCACTCCTAGCCATAAGCAGACAGCCCAGGACCCCCATCCTCTGAAGAGGGTCTCTATTAAGGAGACTAAACCAAACAGAAAAAAAGTAACTTGGTGGAAACAAACTATGCAAATTAAGCAGGCTTAAAGAAACTGTCTAACATTCTCAGATCAGAGCAGACATGGTGTCCAAGAAACAAGAAGAGATGGACGAAGAAGTGACTGAGTAGTGGAAGCTGACCCCGACGGCCTGCAGAAGGCAGTAGGCTCAAGAAGCAAGCTGATTTGGCTAACTCACAGAAACCGAGAGGCTCAGGACAGTCCTCAGGCACAAGGTTAGTGGTGAAGGGACACAGGCTGATGAAAAGGGAAGATTAGAGTCTGTACAAGGTACAGCTGGACTCTCCGAGCTCCCTTCTCACCACCCTCCCTATCCTCTCATCAATTTATTCTCTGGAGACACTGGCCTGGAGGGACTCCAGACTTGAGAAAAGCAGAATGAGGCCCAAGGCTAAAAGCCAAGGGATTAAGCAGAAGTGTGTTCAGCAAGCAGCAGCCCCCACCCACAGCCCACTTCCTCCACCCAGCTCTCAGAACACTGGGAGTCAGGCATATACCCAGTTCCCTGCCCCCAGTTTGACTTGGATGCTCCTTTTGTAAGCTGCCAAACCAATTTCCATCATAGCACTTCTCACAGGGCAAGACAATGATCTTTTCTTTAATTTCTACTACCCCACTAGATTCTAAACTCCTTAAGGGCAGGGGCAGCATCTTAATCAGCTTTGTATCCCAGAGCCTAACATAATGAGTGTCAAATATTCTAAACACTCTATAAATCTTGAATTGGTCCTAGACACTGGAGATACCATGTTAAACAAATGCCACACAAAACTTAGTTGAAATGCTAGAACACAAAAGGTGTAATTTGGACTAGGTAAAGAATACAGCTTTAGAATTTATTGGTGAAATGGTCTTGGATTAGGTTAAAGTAATCAGAGAGGTCGGGCTGGGTGACTTAGTCTATAATCCCAGCACTTTGGGATTATAGACTACAAGTGGATTGCCTGAGACCGTGGGTTCAAGACCAGCCCTGGCAACTTGGCGAGACCTCGTCTCTATAATAAAGTAAAATAAATTAGCCGGGCAAGGTAGCGCACGCCTGTAGCTCTGGATACTTGGAAGGCTGAGACAAAGGATCGCTGGAGCCCAGCAGGTTGACGATGGAGTGGCCGTGAGTATGCCACTCTATTCCAGCCTGGGCAACAGAGTAAGACTCCAACTCAAAAAATAATAACAATAATAATCCGAGAACCAACTCCTCCCCTTTAAAAAAAATCAATTGTGTATATCTATATGCTAGCCACAAATATTTATGAATATCAATTACAATAAGAACAAAAGACATCAAATACTTAAGAATAAGTTTCAAGGCCAGGCACAGTGACTCATGCCTATAATCCCAGCACTCTGGGAGGCCGAGGTGAGAGGATTGCCTGAGCTCACGGGTTCGAGACCAGCCTGGGCAACTTGGCGAGACCTCATCTCTACCATAAATCAAAAAATTAGCAGGGCATGGTGGCACGTGCCTGTAGTTCCAGCTACTTGGAAGCCTGAGGCAGAAGGATCGCTTGAGCCCA
>NW_007059672.1:46962-50239 GCF_000164805.1 Carlito syrichta
AAAAAAAAAAAAAAAAAAAAAAGAATAAGTAATAAAAGGTAGCCAAGCACAGTGGCTCACGCCTATGATCCCAGCACTTTGGTAGGAGGAGGCAAGAGGATTGCCTCAGCCCAGGGATTCGAGACCACCTGGGCAACTTAGCAAGACCTCATCTCTATAATAAATCAAAAAAAATCAGCCAGATATGGTAGAGCGCGTGCCTGTGGTGCCAGCTACTTGGAAGGCTGAAGCAGAAGGATCACCTGAGCCTAGCAGGTCAAGGCTGCAAGTGGCCATGATTGTGCCACTGCACTCCAACCTGGGTGACAGAATGAGAATGACTCAAAAAAAAAAAAAAAAGTAACAAAAGATGTGCATGAGTTCTACACAGAAAAATACAAAACATTACTGGAAAAAAAAAATCTTAAAAGGCCTAAATAAATGAGAAAATATACCATGTTCATATACTGAAAGACTCGATATCATTAAAATGTCAATTCTCCCCAAAATGAAATATGGATTAACCCCAATTCCAAAATTAACAAGCAAATTCTAAAATGTATATGGAAATTCTGAAAGCCCAGGAAACCTTAAGGAACAAAGTTGGAGGACTTACACTACCAAATATCAAAGCTCAGTATAAAGTTACAATAATACAGCGATATTAATGCAAGGCTAACAAATAGACAAATGAAACAGAATAGAATGTCTAGAAACAGATCCACACTTATATAGTCATCTACATTATGGAAAAAGTGACACTTAAGTACAAGTACAGTATTTTCAACAAATGGAACCACAGGCACTGGCTACCATGCCCAGCTAATTTTTTTTTATTAGTTATTGTAGAGACAAGGTCTTGCTAAGTTGCCCAGGCTGGTCTCAAACCCCTGGGCTGAGGCAATCTTCTCACCTCCACCTACCAAAGTCCTGGGTCTATGGCCACTGCAGCCTCGACCTACTGCTCAGCTGATCCCTCCACCTCAGCCTTCCAAGAAACTGGAACTACAGGTGCGCACTACCATGCCCAGCTATATCTTCATATTCTTAAGCTAAGCACAGATGTTTTAAATAGGCCACAACAAGCAGTAACCATAAAGAAAAAGGTTGATAAGGTACATTTCATTAAGATTAAGAATCTCCGCTCATCATTAACACCATTAGAAGAGTGAAAAAGTCAGATCCAGAGTGGTAAAGGGAAATGCTACACACACACACACACACACACACACACACACACACACACACACACATGCACTGGTTTTTGTCTCAAATCCAGAATAAAGAATTACAAAAAATAAAAATATCAAACTGAGCAAAAAGACTTAAGAGGCACTTCACAAAAGAGAACATATAAAATGGTCAATAAAAGATACTCGGCCATTGTCTTGCTAGACTGATGTGGCCATGCTACATGGCTTTGGCCCCCTCCCCCACCTTGGGAGGTGAATCTTCTCTTTCTCTCCCTCTCTGTAATTTACTTTTTTTTTTCTTGGAATTTATTTATTTATTTTATTTATTTATTTTTCAGTTGGAGTCTCACTCTGTCGCCCAGACTGGAGTGCAGTGGCCGCTCCCGGCCACCGCAGCCTCACCTGCTGGGCTCCCTTCCGCCTCAGCCTTCCAAATAGCTGGAACTACAGGCACACGCTACCACGCCTGGCTGATTTTTGATTTATTGTAGAGATGAGGTCTCGCCAAGTTGCCCAGGCGGGTCACGAACCCGCGGGTTCAGGCAGTCCACTCACCTCAGCCTCCCAAAGGCACGGGATTACAGGCTGAGCCACCGAGCCCAGCTTTCTAATTTACTTTAAATAAACTATATCTTCTAATCAAAAAAAAAAAAAGATACTCAACCTCAATCACCAGGAGAACGCAAAATAAAACCACACTGCTATATGACTGCACCTCTACCAGACAGAAAAAATGTTTTAATCTGAAAGGCATCAGCTAGGGTAACTGGAATAACATTCCCCGTCAATTGGCACTACTTTGGGAAAATGCTCAACCATATCTAATACTAAAGTTGTATCATTCACATAGCTCTAAAACAGACAGTTCCACACCTAGATATATGGCCCAACCAGTAATGTTCTATTTCTTGATCAGTGGTGGTTCCCTTAGCAAAAACTCATTATCTGCACATCTAGGATTGTGAACTTTTTGGTGTGTAAAGAAAACTTCAATATGTTTTTGTTTATGAAGAAAATTTCAATACTTTTTCTAAGATTTCTTTGACACAAAGTTCTCAGAGATCTTAAACCTAGCATTTTAGAATTTAAAAAGAGCTTCTGGTACACTGACAAAATTTTACTAATAAAAGTAAAAAACATGGGCCTGACTCAGTGGCTCAGCCTGTAATCCCAGCACTTTGGGAGGCTGTAGCAAGTGGATTGCCTGAGCCCACAGATTCGAGACCAGCCTGGGCAACTTGGTGAGACAAGGTCTCTACAATAAACCAAAAATTAGCTGGGCATGATAGCGCACGCCTGTAGTTCTGGCTACTTGGAAGGCTGAGGCAGAAGGATTGCCGGAGCCCAGAACGTCGATGCTGGGGTAGCCCTGAGTGTGTCACTGCACTCCAGCCTGGGTGACAGACTGACACTCCAACTCCAAAAAAAAAGTGAAAAACAAAGCTGGCACGGTGGCTCGTGCCTATAAACCCAGCACTTTGGGAGGCTGAGGAGAGAGGATTGCCTGAGTCCCCAGGCAGACCAGCCTGGGCAACTTGGTGAGACCTCAACTCTACAATAAATAAAATTAGCTGGGCGTGGTGGCACATGTCTATAGTTCCAGCTACTTCAAAGAATCTCCTGAGCCCAGCAGGTCGAGGCTGGGAGCGTGCCACTGCACTCCGGCCTGGGCGACAAAGTGAGACTCCAATTCAAAAAAAAAAAGTAAAAAACAAAAAGAAACCTACTAACACAGACCAGCAAAGAGCAAAGATAAAAACTACCAACAGATCACTTTTCTTGAGCTTCTTGAGGCACTGGAATTCATCCTTTCGGCAAAGAAAGGAGTTTATTATTCAACACTGTAACCCAAATAAAAGGTATCTTTGCTAGAAAATAGTGCTTTCCAAAACCACGGGGGCCAAGCGCGGTGGCTCACATCTATAATCCCGGCACTTTGGGAGGCGAGGGGATTGCCTGAGCCCACCGATTCGAGACCAACCTGGGCAGCACGGCGAGACCTCGTCTCTACAATAAATTAAAAAATCAGCAGGGCGTGGTGGCGCACGCCTGCACTCCCTGCTGCTCGGAAGGCCAAGGCGGAAGGACCGCCTAAGCCCAGCAGG
>NW_007059672.1:50259-50714 GCF_000164805.1 Carlito syrichta
ACTCCAAAAAAAAAAAAAAAAGAATGAATGAAAGAGAGTCGCCCACGATAGACAGGAGGAAAGCGAGGGAACCATTCCAAAACTTTTGGTTAACTCTTCTGCAACAGGATCCAACTGAGAAGACGCCCAAAAGACAGTCAGAAAGAAACACACAAAATCACAGCGACTCTAAAGCAAACACCAACACCACAATCCGACCTACCGGAAATCCTGCGGTCCATGTGCGGCTTGCCCCGCTAGGTACAAGGTGATTCCGGGACGGCTACCAACGCGCAAGTGCATCCCCGACCCGACACACCTGGCTGGCCCCGCACCAGCCTGGAGCCGCGGCCGGGCGCAGACTCCGGGAGGCCAAGTCAAGACGCCAACTTTGCAGCCCAGGGCGCGAGCGCGCTCGCCCTCGGGCCGCCCCGCGGGACAGGCTTCGGGCCTCCGGGCCGGGGGCTGCAGGGTCA
>NW_007059672.1:52117-59094 GCF_000164805.1 Carlito syrichta
CCCTTCCATGGCCAAGCCGCGGAGGACACGCCCCCCTCCCGGGCCCGGGCCACCCCGCTCGCGGCTGCGGGCCCCGCAGTGCCGCGCCGCCCACGTGCCGCGCTTCCGGGCCCCGGGCACGCGGGGCGGGCGCGCAGGCCTCGAGAGGCAGCCCCGAGAGGTGGCCTCGGGTCGCTCTCCAAAACGATCGTCGGCGTGCAGATGGCACTGGTGACTGCAAAGGGCTCCGTGTCGCGACGCCCCGGGCGCTTAGGCGGGTCCGGCAGGGGGCCGGACGTGGGCACAAATATGTGCGAGTCGGCCGGGCAGCCGTCCAACATCAACGAAGAAATTCTTAGAAGGAAAGGACTTCGTTGGGGACAGAAGCAGCCTGTGAATTCTGGTCCTCTCCCAGGAAAAGCGGGCAAGAAAAATAATAAAGGCAGTACAAATCACTTTCACTCTGTGTTTGGAAGTGCAAAAGACGACAGTCATTAGCAGCACCCAAAAACTCTAATATTGTTTCTCTAGAAATTGATGTTCCTGATCATTTTCTAACTTAAATTTGCAAGATGGAATCCCCAGAAGGGGTTCCACTCTAATAAGCTTTTGAGAAAAACTTTTTTTTCCAGCAAGATTAGGAGACACCAGGAAATAGGAAGTAAAGCTGTGTCCTCCACCCAGCTAAAAACTTTGAAAACTTGATATTTTATCTGAGGCAAATTTTTTAATGACTTTAGGCCATGCCATTATTTATTTAAAGTCAATTTCAATAATTTTATTGTAACTAAATCCATCTTGTATAAGAAAACAAAGAGATAGCCTTGATAATCTACCTCTTGCTCCTGTATTCCATATATCAGCAAATTCTGTTGATTTTTACCTTCCACATTTTCCTTGAATCTGTCCCATCTCCTCTATATCGCTAATCTAAACCACCTTCACCTGGGGGTAAGGGTGGAGGGATCACTAACCTAGTCTTCTAATGGTTTACCCATATCCTTCCTAATCTCTAATCACAACACAACAGGAAGAGTAGGCTGGGCGTGGTGGCTCAGGTCTGTAATCCCAACACTTTGGGAGGCCAAGGCAAGAGGATTGCCTGAGCTCAGGGGTTCAAGACCAGCCTGGGCAACTTGGTAAGACCTTGTCTCTACAATAAATCAAAAAATAAGCCTGGCGTCGTAGCACGAGTCTGTAGTTCCAGCTACTTGAAAGGCTGAGGCAGAAGGATCGCCCAAGCCCTGCAGATTGAGGCTGTGGTGGCCATGAACGTGCCACTGCATTCCATTATGGACGACAAAGTGAGATTCTGACTCAAAAAAAAACCCAAAAAACAGGAAGAGTGACTTTTTCAAAATACAAAGTGACCTCATTTCCCAGCATAAACCACTTCAATAGCTTCTCATCCTAACCAGGTCCTGCACGGTCAAGCGTCCTACGCACCGCTCCACCTCTGCTCACTGCTCAGACCACATTCCACCCTGCTCTGTCCACTACAGCCACACTGTCCTCTTGTATTCCCTATTTACCAGTTTTTCCCTCCGCAAAGCTTTTGCTCATGCTTTGTCCTGTGCCTGGAAAGTTCTTGCAACCCTCATCCTTCTGACCTCAACTCCAGTCTCAACCTCTGACCTCCTAACCTCGGTCCCTTTCTCCTATCACACTGCATGAAACTGTAATTGTATGACTATTCTGATGGGTTTTTGTTTCTTCACTAGACAGCTCTGAAAGGCCAGGACTTGGTTTTGTTTGGTTCATGATTATATGTCCGTATTTGTTCAATGAGAATCATAGAGGTACAAGAACTTGAACTAGATGTGGCATAAAGTTATGTAGGTCCTAGAAAGGTGAAATGACATAATTTGACATTTGGAATCAGAGTCTAAAAATAACTTCAGCTAAGTTAAAACTGATTTTATATTGTTTTAGATGGGCTGTCTCAAGTAACCTTTAAAACTGAGTTCTTGGCCGGGTTCAGTGGTTCAGCCTGTAATCCCAGCACTTTGGGAGGCTGAGACTAGTGGACTGCCTGGGCCCACTGGTTCGAGACCAGCCCTGGCAACTTAGCAAGACCTCATCTCTACAATAAATCACAGAAACGAGCCGGGCATGGTGGCGAGTGTCTGTAGTTTCAGCTACTTGGAAGGCTAAGGCGGAAGGATCGAGGCTGCGGTGACCAGGAGCGTGCCATGGCACTCCAGCCTGGGTGACAAGACTGAGACACCAACTAAAAAAAAAAACTATAAAAATAGCCAGGCATGGTGGCTCATGCCTGTGATTCCAGCACTTTGGGAGGGAGAGACAAGAGGACTGCCTGAGCCCAGGGGTTCAAGACCAGCCTGAACAACATAGCGAGACCTCATCAATACAATAAATCAAAAAATTAGCCAGGCATGATGGCACATGCCTATAGTTTCAGCTACTTGGAAGGCTGAGGTGGAAGGATCACCTGTGCCCAGTGGGGCAAGGTTGTGGTGGCCACGAGCATGCCACTGCACTCTAGCCTGGGCGACAGAGTGAGATTACAACTCAATAAAAACAAAAACAAACTGTAAAAAATAGACCTGGCATGGTAGCTCATGCCTGTATTCTCAGCACTTTAGGAGCCTGAGGCAAGAGGCTCGCTTGAGCCCAGGAGTTCAAGACTAGCCTGGGCAACATAACAAAACCCTGTCTCTACAAAAAATCAGAACATTGGCTAGGCATGGTGGCAAACACCTGTAGTCTCAGCTACTCAGGAGGCTGGGGAGGGAGGATCACCTGAGCCCAGAGTTCAAGGCTTCAGTGAGCCTTGATCATGTCACTGCACTCCAGCCTGGGTGACAGGGTGAGACCCCCCACTCAAAACTATAAAAAATAAAATAAAATTTTAAAAAATAATAGCTAGCATATAGTTGCATGTTCACTGTGTATGGATATTGGCTAAAGGCTATACATACACTATTTTCATCTTCATACTGTCCTCATGAGGTGGGTATTATTGTCATAACCCCATTATAGATGAAGAAACTGAAACTTAGTAAATACCAAATAACTTGCCTTGATGTATACCACTAGGAAACAGTGGCAGAGCTTGGAACACAGTCAGTCTAATGCCAGAAGTGATTGAACTCTGGGCCCTCTAGCACTTCTCTGAAACTATAATATTTAGGTTTACATATTACTCACCTATAAGATCCAAAGTTTAACAATGATTGAAATCATATTTTGTCTTTTTTTCCTTAGGTTTGTGTTTTTGTTTGTTTGTTTGTTTGTTTTGGTGGCTGGGTCTCATTATATTGCCTAGGCTGGACTCAAACTACTGGGTTCAAGTGATCCTCCCACCCCAACCTCCTTAGTACCTGTTCTACAGGCACATACTCTTGTGCCCAGTGTTTTGTCTTAAGCTTCTCAGTAGTCCTAGTACTTTGCACAGTAGCTGTTCAATGTATTTTGAATGAATGATTAAAAGCAAGCTTTAGCCAGGTGTGGTGGCTCATGCCCATAATCCCAGCACTTTGGGAGGCAGAGGTGAGAGGACTGCCTGAACCCATGGGTTCCAGACCAACCTAGGCAACATGGTGAGATCTCATGTCTACAATAAATCAAAAAATAGCAAGGCGTGGTGGCACACGCCTATAGTCCCAGCTACTTGGAAGACTGAGGTGCCAGAGCCCAGCAGATCGAGGCTGGGGTAGCTGTGGGTATGCCACTGCACTCCAGCCTGGATGACAGAGTGAGACTCCGACTCAAAAAATAAAATATTTTTTAAAAGCCTGGTGTTGATTTTATAAATACAAATTATATTTATATTTGTATACGTAATATTTATGCTATGTTTTTATGGATGGATGGATGTATTTATTTATTTTGAGTCGGAGTCTCACTCTGTCGTTCAGGCTGGAGTGCAGTGGCACACTCACAATCACTGCAGACTTGATCTGCTGGGCTCTGGTGATCCTTCCACCTCAGCCTTCCAAGTAGCCGGAACTACAGGTGCACACTACCACACCCGGCTAATTTTTTTTTATTTTTTATTGTAGAGACGAGGTCTCACCAAGTGGCCCAGACTGGTCTCGAACCTGCTGGCTCAGGCAATCCACTCGCCTTGGCCTCCCAACGTGCTGGATTACAGGCTGAACCACTCATCCCAGCCTTTTTTTTATTTATTGTAGAGACAAGGTCTCACCACATGACCCAGGCTGGTCTCAAACCCAAAGGCTCAGGCAGTCCTCTCACCTTGGTCTCCCAAAGTGCTGTGATTACAGGCTTAAGCCACCACGCCCAGCCTTTTTATGTATTTATATGTGTGTGTATATATATAATTTATACCAACTGCTGTGCTAAATGCCTGAGATGTACCATCTCAAATGAATAAACCTGAGAGAAGCTGTGTCATTAGCTCTGATGCTCCAGTACGTACCCTGGTTTATCCCTTTCTTTCACTCACCCTGAGCACAGCCATATATTTGGTGAAAGAGCTTACACTTTAACATCTTACTGAATAGCTCATTCTAATGGGAGAAAAAGCTCGTTCTGACCTCTCATGGGTACTTGAGCACTTACATAAGTGAAGCTCCACTGTGTGAATTCCACACCACACCACCTCTGCTCCAGCTTCCACCCCTCTGATGCTCACACCCTGGAAACCCCGTGTGGAGCAGAAGACAGAGGATGCACCATGCAGTGGCAGGAACACCCTCCACAAAGAAAGGTTTATTTGCAGTAAATTCAGTGAGCTTTCACTATTTGAAGCTTTCAATATTCTGATACTGCACACCCTTAGCATTGATTGGAGTTACTGTCTGGGAAGAGAGTCCCTCTAAACCTGGCAAGGGTTAAATTCTGGAATAGCATGCTCTTATCTGCCAAAGATGTTTGTTTTGTTTTGTTTTTTGAGTCAGAGTCTCACAGTCACCCAGGCTGGAGTGCAGTGGCATGCCACAGCCACCGCAACCTCGACCTCCTGTACTCGGGCTATCCTTCCACCTCAGCCTTCCAAGTAGCTGGAACTACAGATGTGCATCACCATGCCTGTATAATTTTTTGATTTATTATAGAGATGAGGTCTCACCAAATTGACCAGGCTGGTCTTGAACCCCTCTCACCTCCACCTCCCAAAGTGCTGGGATTACAGGAATGAGCCACTGAGCCCATCCAAAGATGTTTAAGTCAGTCATGTGAGCACCATTGCTCACCAAAAAAGAAAAAGAAAAAAGTGGCTGGATACTAGGACCCACACCTATAATCCCAGCACTTTGGGAGGCCGAGGCTAGAGGATTGCTTGAACCTAGGAGTTCGAGACCAACCTGGGCAACATAGTAAAACCTCATCTCTACAAAAAATTTTTAAAATAGCTGGGCATGATGGCACACACCTGTAGTCCCAGCTCCTTTGAAGGCTGAGGCAGGAAGATTGCCTTAGCCCACCCAGGAGGTCGAGGCTGCAGTGAGCCGTGATCACACCAGTGCACTCCAGCCTGGGTGACAGCATGAGACCCTGACTGAAAAAACATGTAAATAAGTAAATACAACAAGAAGGAAAAGCAAGGGAGACATTCCTCTGAAAGGTCAAAACAACCAAGGTGCAGAAGAGGAACTCACCAGAGAGGTCAGACCCCCAGTAAGCAACACCCCACCCTGACCCTGGGCAGCTGACATCTGGGACTTCCTTAAAGAAGCTTAGAGAACCAGAGCATCTCTGTTACAGTCTAGGATTGCACGGTCCAATGCAACAGTCACTGAGCCTCTAACCCCACGTGACAATTTACACTTACACTAAAATTTCATTTTCTCAGTCACATGCACACATTTCAAGCACTCGATAATAGCACATGTGGCCAGTGACTGCTGTCTTTGACAGCCCAGATAGAGAAAATTTCCACCCATCAGAAAGTTCTATTGGAAGCACTATTCTAGAAAAAAGGAGAAACAACACTCCCTTTCTGCTCCTAGCTCATGTTCAAAACTGTTTGCTTTGGAGAAATGAAGGTTCACAGTGAAATAGTGTCAGCCTGTCTCACTAGGCTCATTACTTTCCACAGTACAAATCTGAAAGATACTCCAAAAGCCGAACACAGTGGTTCACGCCTGTAATCCTCGCATTGGGGATGCCAAGATGAGAGGATTGCCTGAGCCCAGGGATTCAAGGCATGGTGGTGTGCACCTGTAGTCCCAGCTACTTGGAAGGCCAAGGCAAGAGGATTGCCTGAGCTCAGGGGTTCGAGACCAGCCCGGGCAACATGGTGAGACTTCGTGTCTACAGTAAATAAAAAAATTAGCCAGGCCTGGTGGCGCGCACCCATAGCTCCAGCTACTTGGAAGACTGAGGCAGAAGGATTGCCTGAGCCCAGCAGGTCCAGGCTGTGGTGGCCCACTGCACTCCAGCTTGGGCAACAGAGTGAGACTCTGACTCAAAAAAAATGATACTCAAGCACAAAAGCTGTGACTTCTCCATGTATTCGGGCTCTTAGAATGGCTTTAACCTCACCACTTCACCACCACCATATTCATTGTTTGTAAGACACTGACATTATCTTAGGAAAGAACATTGTTTTTGAGACAGGGTCTCAGTCTGTCACTCAGGCTGGAGTGCAGTAGTGCAGTCCTGGTTCACCGCAGCCTTAACCACCTGGGCTTAGGTGATCCTCCTATCTCAGCCTCCCAAATAGCTGGAACTACAGGTGCATACCACCATGCTTGGCTAATTTTTGTATTTTTGGTAGAGACGAAGTCTTGCTATGTTGTCCAGGCTGCTCTCCAACACCTAGTCTTAAGCGATCCTCCTGCCTCTTCCTCCCAAACTGTTGGGATCACAGGCATGAGCCATCATGCCTAGCCAGGAACACTATTAAGAAACACACAATTCTGTTACCATCTCTTGATGGGAAGAGGCTAGCTCTGCCACGGTGGGAAACAATTCTCTGGCCCTAGAGCTCAGATGTCATTCCTATATATGACACTAGACATCAACCCAAACAACAACTTTTGAAATTTTTTTTTTTTTGAGTTGAAGTC
>NW_007059672.1:59173-65358 GCF_000164805.1 Carlito syrichta
CTGCTGGGCTCTGGCAATCCTTCCGCCTCAGCCTCCCAAGTAGCTGGAACTACAGGCACGTGCTACCACGCCTGGCTAATTTTTTGATTTATTGTAGAGATGAGGCTCACCAAGTTCCCCAGGCAAGTCTCGAACCCACAGGCTCAGGCCATCCACTCACCTCAGCCTCCCAAAGCACGGGATTACAGGCTGAGCCACTAAGCCCAGCTGAAAAAAAAATTTTTTTTGAGTCAGAGTGCAGTGGCACGCTCACAGCCACCTCAGTATCAGCCCGGTGGGCTCCGGTGATCCTTCCGCCTCAGCCTTCCAAGTAGCTGGAACCACATATGCACACCACCATGCTCAGCTAATTTTTTTTTTTAATTTATAGTAGAGATGAGGTCTGGCCAAATTGCCCAGACTGGTCTCAAACCCAATGGCTCAGGAAATCCTCTCTCACCTCTGCCTCCCAAAGTGCTGGGATTACAGGTGTGAGCCACTGCACCCGGCACTTTTGAAATTATGCCACCAGAATGGCACATCAGTAGCATGACAATTTTTACCCTATTCACCAAAAGGAGAAGTCTGTTCATTTCTTGACATCTGATTTATTTTTTTTTAATTTATTTATATATATTTTTTGAGTTGGAGTCTCACTCTGTCGCCCAGACTGGAGTGCAGTGGCCACTCCTAGCCACCGCGGCCTCGACCTGCTGGGCTCCAGCAATTCTTCCACCTCAGCCTTCCAAGTAGCTGGAACTACAGGCGTACACTACCATGCCTGGGTAATTTTTTGATTTATTGTAGAGATGGGGTCTCGCCAAGTTGCCCAGGCAGGTTGCAAACCCGTGGGCTCAGGCAATCCACTCACCTCAGTCTCCCAGAGCACGGGATTACAGGCTGAGCCACCGAGCCTTGACATCTGATTTAAAGCAAGATAAAATGTGTTGCAACTAGACTCAGTAATTCCACTTAAACTATCCAGTTAGCTGAGAACTAGTAACTTCTACATTAATGCAAGCGATTAGACTATGACGTAAAATTTCTTTTCTTTTTTTTTCTTTAAGTCAGAGTCTCACTCTGTCACCTAGGCTGGAGTGCAATTGGCATGGTCACAGTCACTGCAGCCTCAATCTGCTGGGTTAGGCAATCCTTCTGCCTCAGCCTTCCAAGTAGCTGGAACTACATGTACGCGCTACCACGGCCAGCTTATTTTTTTATTGATATATTGTAGAGACGAGATCTCACCAAGTTGCCCAGGCTGGTTTTGAACCCCTGAGCTCAGGTAATCCTCTAGCTTCAGCCTCCCAAAGTGCTGGGATTACAGGCTTGAGCCACTGTGCCCGGCCCTGACTTAAAATTTCAAGTGTATTTGCCAAAAATGGAATTAACCCCTTTGAGTTCCAATCTTTTCATCCATAAACTGGAGATAATAATACTAATAAGTACTTAAACACTGAAGTGACAATTAAATGATATAATATAGGCAAGGCATATGAGTATTCAATAAGTGGTAGCAATTGTAATTGTTATTTCCCAAAGCCACAAAGCACCAATGTGCAAAATAAAAAGATACATTAAAAGACTGAATTAAGCCAAGCGTAGTGACTCACACCTATAATCCCAGCACCTTGGAGGCTGAGGTGAGAGGATTGCCTGAGCCCAGGGGTTCGAGACCAGCCTGGGAAACTTGGTGAGACCTCATCTCTAAAATAAATTTTAAAAATTAGCCACATGTGGTGGTGCATGCCTGTAGTTCTAGCTACTTAGAAGGCTGAGGTGGAAGGATCACCTGAGCCCAGCAGGTTGAGGCTACAGTGGCTGTGAGCATACTACTGCCCTCCAGCCTGGGCGATAGAGTGAGACTCCAACTCAAAAAATAAAAATTAAAAAGACTGAATTAGAAGAATCCTGACTTATCTGATCTTTTACCTCTGTAAGCTTCAGTTTCTTCACCAGGTAAATAAGGATAAGTGTTCCAACGTGAGATGTGCTTTAATCTCATGTGAAATTGTCTAATTAAAGCTAGGTATAGGCCAGTCACGGTGGCTCACACCTATAATCCCAGCACTTTGGGAGGCTAAGGTGAGAGGACTGCCTGAGCCCAGGGGTTCCAGACCAGCCTGGGCAACTGGCGAGATCTCATCTCTACAATAAATCAAAAAATTAGCCAGACGTGGTGGCACGTGCCCGTAGTTCCAGCTACTTGGAAGGCTGAGGCAGAAGGATCTCCTGAGTCCAACAGGTCAAGACTGCTGTGGTTGTAAGCGTGCCACTGCCTTCTAGCCTGGGCCACAGAGTGAGACTCCAACTCAAAAAAAAAAAGAAAAGAAATTGTCTAATTAAAGCTAAGTACAAACTTTAGCTAATGTTAATTAGTACTCTACTTCTACCTCCACCAAAAAAAAATGAGGAAATTATGTCAGGAAAGCGTTACTTTACAGGACAATTAATTTAGCTTTATCGTGAACTGTGCTCCTAAGGACAAAGAGGTAACGCGCTGAAATCACCCCCAAAAGGCCACACAACCACAACACGGCCATTAAATAGATTTGTGAACAAATACTATGGTAACCAGTCATTTTCTTTGGCTAATATTTTTCTCCATATGAGAAATCTGAACCCCAGCCGACACACCAGTTCTCCTCTGCGAAAGTACATTCAAAAAAAGATCCCCAGCAGCCAATTCCAGCAAGGTGAGAAACCGTGTTAAATGACAAAAAGCCAATGACAGAAATATCTTTCTTGCAGGTGTGGAATTCAAACGAACACTTCATACATTCTCGTTGATCACTCGAATGGCCGCAGTACAATGAGATAACGTTCTTAAAATAAAACTGAAGAAATGTGAACAAGCTGTTCCTGTATTTTGAAGATTAAGCAAAGTATCCAAATCCTGACTCAAGAGCAAAATACTTTCTGTGGTAGCAATTACATTTTTCTAAGTTTTAATAGAAAACCAAACACTGTTTTGGACGTTTACCTGTTTTCCATTAGGATTTCTAAAGGCAGCAGTCATTTTGGAGGTAACCATGATAAGCAGGAAAGCCAGGGAGACTGGGGATTTGAAGAGAATTTATAGCTGACTCATAGGGAGTGTTTACAACGGCTCTGCCACTGGGAACCACCCACTGAACACCCAGTTCCACCTACACGTTGTTAGGAAGTACCTTTAAGGGAACCTGGGAACGCAGAGGACTAGGAATGCCGAAACCAAGGTTTTTTGGCCTTAGGACTGCCAGTGGATTTTGCTTTCCTTTCTTCTTTCCTTCTTCCTTCCCTGTCATCCCCCATTCCTTCTTTCCGTCCGTCCTTCTTTTTGTCTTCCTTTTTTCCTTCCAATCTTGATTTAACTCAGGATAACCTTATAACTAGATTGTGTTTGGGGTGCTGATTCTAAGGCATTGGCTGGAAACATCTATCATTAGGTGGTTTCTGTTCTTGGAATTTGACACTTGATGAAATTACTAATTCGATGACAATTTCCTTGTTAACTTTTTTTTCCCTCTCTGTAGCTGAGGTTTTAGAATTCTGCAGGCTACTGTGTTCTATTAATGGTTCTATCAGTTGTGTTATTCAGGGGATACTGAGAGTTTACTATGCACACAGAAGCAAGGGATATACCTTGTAAGAGGAACCTAAACAGAGAGAAAGCCACTTCTTCCATTCTTTTGAAAGAGATTGGATATATTGTTTTGTTGTTGTTGTTTGAGTTAGAGTCTTACTCTGTTGCCCAGGCTGGAGGGTAGTGACACAATCATGGCCACCACAGCCTTGACCTGCTGGGCTCAGGTCATCCTTCTGCCTCAGCCTTCCAAGTAGCTGGAACTATAGGTGCACACCACCATGCTTGGCTAATTTTTTTTATTTATTGTAGAGATGAGGTCTTGCCAAGTTGCCCAGGTGGGTCTTGAACCCCTGGGCTCAGGCAATCCTCTCACCTCTGCCTCCCAAAGTGCTGGGATTACAGGTGTGAGCCATTGCACCCGGCTTAATATATTGATTTTAAAGAATTGCATGCATCTCTTGTGATGTCTGTGTTTTCGGTTTATTTTTATTTTATTTATTGAGAGATAGGGTTTGGCTCTGTCACCCAGGCTGGAGTACGATGGTGCCCTCATAGCTCACAACAGCCTCCAACTCTTTGACTCAAGCAATCCTCCTGTGTCAGCCTCCAAAGTAAGTAACTGGGACTACAGGTATCTGTCACCATACATGGTTAATTTTTTTGATTTTTTTTTTTTTTGTAAAGACAGGGACTCACTATGTTGCCCAGACTGGTCTCAAACTCCTGGCCTCAAGTGATCCTCTTGCCTCAGCCTTTCCTTTTTTTTTTTTTGAGTTGGAGTCTCACTCTGTCACCCAGACTGGAGTGCAGTGGCCGCTCCCGGCCACCGCAGCCTCGACCTGCTGGGCTCCGGCGATCCTTCCGCCTCGGCCTCCCAAAGTGCTGGGATTACAGGCTGAGCCACCAAGCCCAGTTGCCTCAACCTTTCAAAGTGCTAGGATTACAGGCCAGCCTCCTGTATCATTTTGAGTTATAAAAATGTGGTACCTAGGCTGGGCACAGTGGCTCATGCTTATAATCTCAGCACTTTGGGAGATTAAGGTGGGAGGACTACTTGAGTCCAAGAATTCAAGACCAACTTGGGCAACATAGTGAGACTTCATCACTACATAAAGTTTAAAAATTAGCCAGATGTGGTAGTGTGCATGGTGTCCCAGCTACTTAATTCATTCACAATCACTGACATAAACTACATCATTCACCAATTCTGTTCTTGGTTGCCGCTGACGTGAATTTACATCTTTGCAAATTCTGTTTCTGAATAATATATATTTGATTAATAATCTGAATAAAAAGACAAAGTACAGAATGCCAGTCAGAGTGGTGTCTGAGGCCAATTCTGGATATGTCTGCAATTTTCAGCTGTATTGTGAAAAAGGTGACAATTTAGAAAAGACCATTTCACTTGTGCTTAATGAATGACAGAAGTTTGCAGCAACCAGCTTCAGTTATTTTTATTTTCACCTGTAATAAATATTAGGAAAGTGAAAAATTTGCCAATGGCAAATGTGTTAAGAGCCTGAGGCGGTCACCAGGCATGGTGGCTCACACGTGTAATCCCAGCACTTTGGGAGGCCTAGGTGAGAGAATTGCCTGAGCCCAGAGGTTTGAGACCAGCCTGGGCAACTTGGTGAGATCTTGTCTCTACAATAAAGTAAGACCCGGACTCAAAAAAATGACACTTGTACTCTAGTGTAAGAATGCGTAGTCTGGTATAGAAGACACATGTAAACAAATAAATGGACAGCGTGACATGCTCTATTATATAGAGACATAATATGGTGAGAACACAGAACAGGGAGTGTCTAGGTTGGCTGAGAAAATCGTACTTTTTTATTAATTGTAGAGACAAGGTCTCACCAAGTTACCCAGGCTAGTCTCGAACTCATAGGCTCAGACAAAACTATTGTCTCTGCCTCCCAAAGTGCAGGGATTCCAGGAGTGAGGCACATTGCCCAGCCAAGAGTTGTACTATTTTTATCTATCGTACCCCTTCCATCTTCTCCCATTAATAGGCTAGTTCCCTGAAAGAAACTAAGTCAGTCACATTACCCTAATTTCCTGACCATACCAATTGATTCAAGGTGGCAGGACTAAGAGATTTCTGTCCTGGAGTTTTTCAAGCCAGAGCTGGAAAAGTAAAAAAGTCCTTCTGCCTTTTCACTATGAAGCTCTAAGGATATAAATCCAGAGATCCTGGCTATCCTCAGAGAAGCAAAATGAGATGGAGAACATCCTGAGGATATTGGAATCCCTGTTTCCAGTCAGTCCTGACTTTCCCAAGCCCTTCCCAAGACTATCTCTGTCTTTTCCTTTTTCTAAAAAAAAAATTATTTAGAAAATAATTATTTTAATTTGTATATATTTAGCAGATACAAGTACAATTTATTTCTTTCTTTCTCTCTCTCTCTCTCTCTCTCTCTCTTTCTTTCTTTCTGAGTCAGAGCCTCACTGTTGCCCAGGCTGGAGTTCAGTGGCACACTCCTGGTCACCACAGCCTCAATCTGCTGGGCTCAGGTGATTCTTCTGCCTCAGCCTTTCTTGTATTTATTTATTTATTTATTTATTTATTTATTTATTTATTTTATTTTGAGTTGGAGTCTCACTCTGTCACCTAGACTGGAGTGCAGTGGCCGCT
>NW_007059672.1:65485-66191 GCF_000164805.1 Carlito syrichta
GAGGTCGGCTCGGCGGCACGAAGGCGGCATCCCCCGCATCCCGGGCGCCTCCGCAGCGCCGGGAGGCACCAGACCCTCGGAGGCCGGGCCAGGCGCGAGGGACAGCCGCGTCCCAGGCCTTCCGGAACGGCCGGCTGCTCCCCGCTCCTCTCGCAACGTCCAGATTTTATTGTGCCTGACGTATTATCATGCTTTCATGCAATATCTTTTTTATTTGATTTCATTTTATTTTGAGTTGGAGTCTCACTCTGTCACCTAGACTGGAGTGCAGTGGCCGCTCCCGGCCACCGCAGCCTCGCCTGCTGGGCTCCGGCGATCCTTCCGCCTCAACCTTCCGAGTAGCTGGAACTACAGGCGTGTGCTACCACGCCCAGCTAATGTTTTTTTTTTAGTTTATTGTACAGATGAGGTCTCACCAAGTTGCCCAGGCAGGTCTTGAACCCGTAGGCTCAGGAAATCCACTCACCTAGGCCTCCCAAAGTGCTGGGATTACAGGCTGAGCCACCAAGCCCGGCCGCCTCAGCCTTTCAAGTAGCTGGAACTACAGGTATGTGCCACCACACCTGGCTAATGTTTTTATTTATTGTAGAGATGAGGTCTCACCATATTGCCCAGGCTGGTCTCGAACCCATGGGCTCTGGCAACCCTCTTGCCTCCAACTCCCAAAGTGCTGGGATTGTAGGTTTGAGCCACTGTGCCCAGATAA
>NW_007059672.1:66279-73168 GCF_000164805.1 Carlito syrichta
CTGAGGCAGAAGGATCACTGGAGCCCAGCAGGTCAAGGCTGCAGTGGCCGGGAGCGTGCCACTGCATTCCAGCCTGGGCGACAGAGTGAGACTCCGACTCCAAATTAAAAAAAAGAAAAAAGATATCTGAGCTTTTAGCGTATTCATCACCCAAAAGGTGAACCCAATAGACAATTTTTTTTGCTTTTGTTTTTTTTGAGTCAGGGTCTCACTCTGTCGCCTAGGTTGGATTGCAGTGGCACGCTCACAGCCACCACGACCTTGACCTGCTTAGCTCGGGTGATCGATCCTTCCGCCTCAGCCTTCCAAGTAGCTGGAACTACAGGCACACCACCACACCTAGCTAATTTTTTAATTTATTGTAGAGATGAGGTCTTGCCATGTTGCCCAGGTTGGTCTTGAACCCATGGGCTCTGGCAACCCTCTTGCCTCCTTGCCTCCACCTCTCAAAGTGCTGGGACTACAGGCATGAGCCACCACATCCAGAAATAGGCAATATTTCAACCCTCACTGCCCCCACCCTCCCACTTTCTGTAGTCTCCGATGTCTGTTATTTGACTCTATGTCCACGTGTACCCATCATATAGATTTCACTTACAAATGAAAACATGAGGCCAGGCGCATGCCTGGGCGACAGAGTGAGAGTCCAACTAAAAAAGAACAAAACAAATGAAAACATGAGTTGTTATTTCAGAGGAGAATGACCTCGACTTCATACTTGCTGCCGCAAAAGACATGAAAATTAAATAGCCACATGCAGAAAAATGAAACTGGACCAATACCTCTCACTGTGTACAAAATTAACTCAAGAGGGATTGAAGACCTAAATGTAAGACCTAATCTTCCTCTAATGCTGTGACCTCCCTGATAACCTTCATGTGACAAAAATCAGACATTTTTGGGACATGTTATACCAGGCACAGTTCTAGGTATTAGGAATAGATACATGTGGTAGCCGTCCTCTAAGTTGGCCCCAGCAATCCTTGATTTTGGCCTCCAATGATCTTGGTTGTCTGATATTCATTTGTATACCTATATAAAGTCCCTCCTACATGAAATAAGGCTTTTCTGTGTGACCAATAAAATATGGCCAGAGTGGTTGGGTAGAACCTCTGACAAGATCATTTTAGATTCACCTTGTTTTCTTAGATTGCATGCACTGGGGGAAGCCAGCCACCACACGTGAGCAGCTCTGTGAAGGAAAAACTAGAATCTTCCATCACCATCCAGAACCAACTTGACAGCCATGTTGAGGGGCTACCACAAAAGCAGACCCTTCCATTCCAGTCAGACCTTCAGATGACTACAGTCTTGGCCCACATCTGACTGACTCTCATGATAAACCTCATGAAAACAGTCATCAACCTGCTGCCAAATTCCTGACATGTGGAAACCATAAGAGGTAAAATAGATATGTTTTAAAGCACCAGATTTCAGGGTGATTTCTTGTCAAATGGCAATAGCAATAGAAAGCTAATACAGGCCAGGCTCAGTGGCTCAGCCTGTAATCCCGCGCCTTGGGAGGCTGAGGTGAGTGAATTGCCTGAGCCCGCAGGTTCAAGACCCGCCTGGGCAACTTGGCGAGACCTCATCTCTACAATAAATTAAAAAAAGAAAGAAAGAAAGAAAGAAAGCTAATACAGGCCAGGTGCCCTGGCTTGCATCTGTAATCCCAGCACTTTGGGAGGCCAAGATGGGAAGATCGCTTGAGGCCAGGAGTTCAAGAGCAGCCTAAGCAACATAGTGAGACCCCCCCCCACCTTTAAAAAAACAAAATGTGGGTGCCACGTGCAGTGGCTCAGCCTGTAATACCAGCACTGTGGGAGGCTGAGGCGAGAGGATTACCTAAGCCCGGGGGTTCGAGACCAGCCTGGGCAACTTAGTGAGAGCTTATCTCTACAATAAATAAAAAAATAAACCAGGTGTGGTGGTGTGCGTCTGTAGTTCCAGCTGATTGGAAGGCTGAGACAGAAGGATCATCTGAGCCCAGCAGGTCGAGGCTGCAGTGGCTGTGAGTGTGCCACTGCACTCCAGCCTGGGCGACAAGAGTGAGACTCCAACTCAAAAAAAAATTAAAAAATTAAAAATAAAAAGTGACTCTCTAGTCTCTTCCTTTAAAAATAATTAAAATAAAAGTGATATGAGAATGATAACATTAAGATTAGTGTTTCTCCCATGGGGAGGGAGGCGGAAGAATAAGACAGAATAAGATTGGCCCAGGCAGGTGCAAAGGTGCACAATATTTAGTGACCAGCTAAGGTTCTGGGTTCAAGACCATTCATTTTATTAAGTTTCATGTCACAAGCCAGGCACAGTGGCTCACGCCTGTAATCCTAGCACTTTGGGAGGCGGAGGCAAGAGGATTGATGGAGTCCAGGGGTTTGAGACCAGCCTGGCCAACTTGGCGAGACTTAATATCTACAATAAATTAATAAATTAGACAGGTGTGGTGGAGTGTGCCTGTGGTTCCAGCTACTTGGAAGGCTGAGGCAGAAGGATTGCCTGAACCCAGCAAGTTGAGATTGCAGTGGCCATGAACATGCCACTGAACTCCAGCCTGGGCGACAGAGTAAGACTGACTCAAAAAAAGTTTCATGACACACATATATTCTTTTTTTTGGAGCAAATATTACATCCAAAAAAATTTTACAAAGGAAAACTCTGATTCAATGAACAAAAAGCAATATTGTTAAAACTTTAAGTTTAGGTAGCAGCAACAGTGAATTCACATACAACTTGAAAGACAATCCCCAGCCAAGTGCAGTGGCTCATGCCTATAATCTCAGCACTTTAGGAGGCAGAGGTGAGAGGATTGCCTGAGCCCTCAGGCTCGAGACCAGCATGGGCAACTTGACAAGACCCCATCTCTACAATAAATCAATTTTAAAAATTAGCTGGGCTCAGTGGCTCAGCCTGTAATCCCACGCCTTGGGAGGTTGAGGTGAGTGGATTGCCTGAGCCCGCGGGTTCGCGACCCGCCTGGGCAGCAAGACCTCATCTCTACAATAAATCAAAAATTTGCCAGGCGTGGTAGCACGCCCCTGTAGTTTCAGCTACATGGAAGGCTGAGGCGGAAGGATAGCCGGAGCACAGCAGGTCGAGGCTGCGGTGGCCGGGAGCAGCCACTGCACTCCAGTCTGGGCGACTGAGTGAGACTCCAACTCAAAAAAAAATACAAAATACAAAATAAATTAGCTGGGCATGGTGGCACATGCCTATAGTCCCAGCTACTTGGAAGGCTGAGATGGAAGAATCACCTGAGCTCAGCAGGTTGAGGCTGCGGTGACTGTAAGCGTGCCACTGCACTCCAGCCTGGGCAACAGAGTGAGACTCCAACTAAAAAAAAAAAAGACACTCCCTAAGGATTCAAGAACAGAGATTCAAGTCTCAGGCTCTCCCATTGTCCTTCCTCAGACTCTCAGTTACCCAGAGCCTGAGAAATCTAAATAGGTCCCAGGACAATGAGGGCAAGTTGGCATAGTTTTTGTTGTCCAAGGCATTTTCTCTCCCACTAAGAAATTCCTCCAGTTCTGCATGCTTCTCATTCATTTCCAAAGTGTTCTGATGCTTAGGGTGGGAAGGAAATGTTTTAAAGTTCACTGGGTACATATCTCTGCACCCTTCCGGCCATGCATCCTGCTTCTTCTTCTTCTTTTTTTTTTTTTTTTTTAATCTGATTACAGAAGCATTACATAGTAATTTTATAAAATGTGATTACAGGAAAGCAGAAAGATTAAAATCACTTGTAATCTCCTCACCAAATGAGAATCACTACTGGTATTTTGGTCTGTATCCTTTTTGTCTCATTTCTGCATTAATAAATATGTAGTTTGTTTATTAGAAAATGAGATCATGAAAAAAATGGAATTCTACTTTTCGGTATATATAAAGCCATGGGATAGAATGAGATCACTAAAGGAGCAGAAATCAATGGAAAAGAGAAGTTCAAAGGCTGAGCCTCAGTTACAGCACAACTAGAGGCACGGGAGAAGAGGAAATAGCAGACGGGGAACATCAGGAGGGTGTAGAGTCTGCAAAGACAACAGAAACAACGACTTCAAGAATACTCGGTTTGGGAGGTGGAGGGGAGAGATTTGCCTGAACCCAGGGGTTTGAGACCAGCCTGGGCAACTTGGCAAGTCCTCGTCTCTGCAATAAATCAAAAAATTAACCTAGTGTGGTGGTGTGCGTGTGATTCCAGCTACTTGGAAGGCTGAGGCAGAAGGATCGCCAGAGCTCAGCAGGTCAAGGCTGTGGTGGCCGGGAGCGGCCACTGCACTCCAGCCTGGGCAACAGAATGAGACTCCGACTCCAAAAAAAAAAAAGAAGCCGAGTGCGGTGGTTCAAGTTTGTAATCCCAGCACTTTGGGAGGCTGAGGCGAGAGGATTGCCTGAGTCCAGGGGTTCGAGACCAGCCTGGGCAACATGGTGAGAACTCATCTTCACAATACATTTTTTTAAATTAGCCAAAATTAGTTCCAGCTACTTGGAAGGCTGAGACAGAAGAATTGCCTGAGCCCAGCAGGTCGAGGCCGCGGTGGCCATGAGCATGCCACTGTACTCCAGCCTGGACAACAGAGTGAGACTGACTCAAAAAAAAAAAAAAAGAGAGAGAGAGAGACTGGAAGGTTCAAGTCTGTAATCCTAGCACTTTGGGAGGCCAAGGCGAGAAGATTGCCTGAGCTCAGGTGTTCCGAGACCAGCCTGGGCAACTTTGTGAGACCTCGTCTCTACAACAAACCAAAAAAATAAGCCAGGCGTTTAGCGCATGCCTGTGGTTCCAGCTACTTGGAAGGCTGAGGCAGAAGGATCGCCTGAACCCAGCAGGTTGAGGCCACGATGGCCATGAGCGTGCCACTGCACTCCCGCCTGGGTGACAGAGTAAGACTCTAACTCAAAAAAAAAAAAAGACGCCAGAGAAAATGATCTCTTAATATGTTGGATTTACTTGGGAATAGAAATAAGGTCTAGAATCTGGAATGCATGAAATGGCAAGCCACTAGTGCATTCAATGAAGGAAGAACAAGGGGGGCTTTCATTAGCAAAAAAGAGATTTACAGAAGCTGCTTAGAAACAGAGTCCATTGGTTCCAGAGGTTCAAAGCCAGAGTTGTTGTTAGTCCATTGTTAATGGGTAAGTGTTCTTTCACTAACATCTTATCTGAATTACTGCAGTCCTAAAGAATGTTCAGTGATAAACCTGAACAAAGCAGGAAATGCATGCAGGACTCCAAAGACTTTTCAGAAAGTCCTTGGAGATAGTTCTTATCTCAGACACTTGAGCATGAGTCCTCTCCTTCAGGACTTCCTTAATATTTTGTCTGGGTCTGACAAAAGTGATCTCATCCTGTATCTGCAGTTTTCTTTTTTATTTATTTATTTATTTATTTTTAAGTTGGAGTCTCACTCTGTTGCCCAGGCTGGAATGCAGTAGCACGCTCACAACCACAGCAGCCTCAACCTGCTGGGCTCAGGTGATCCTTCTGTCTCAGCCTTTCAAGTAGTCAGAACTACAGGCATGCGCCACCACATCTGGTTAATTTTTCTTGACTTATTGCAGAAACGAGGTCTCGCCAAGTTGCCCAGGCTGGTCTTGAACCCCTGGCTCGTGCTAGGATTACAGGTATGAGTCACCACATCCAGTCAGCCGTTTTCACAAGAGTCATTGGTGACCATGGTGAGATATGTTTCCATGGAATGGTGGAGGCAAACACCTGACTGGGTAAGTCCGAGAGAAAACAGAAAGAGAGAAGGTATAGTCAGAAGAACAGAAAAATCTGTGAAAGAATTTTTTATAAAGGAAAAGAGAAAAATGGAGGAATAATTGTAAGGAAGAGTGTTTTTTTGTTGTTGTTGCTTGTTTTTTTATTTTTATTTTTATTTTTTTGAGTTGGAGTCTCACTCTGTCGCCCAGACTGGAGTGCAGCGGCTGCTCCCGGCTACCACAGCCTCGACCTGCTGGGCTCCGGCCATCCTTCCGCCTCAGCCTTCCGAGTAGCTGGAACTACAGGCGCGCGCTACCATGCCTGGCTAATTTTTGATTTATTGTAGAGATGAGGTCTCGCCAAGTTGCCCAGGCGGGTCTTGAACCTGCAGGCTCAGGCAATCCACTCACCTCGGTCTCCCAAAGGCACGGGATTACAGGCTGAGCCACCGAGCCTGGCTGTTGCTTGTTTTTAAGGTAGGATAATAAGAAAGGTACAATGGCTCATGCCTGTAATCCCAGCACTTTGGGCAGTAGAGGCGAGAGGATTGCCTAAACCCAGGGGTTCGGGACCAGGCCGAACAACTTGGTGAGATCTCATCGCTACAATAAATCAAAAAATTAGCTGGACAAGATGGTGCATGTCTGTAGTTCCAGCTACTTGGAAGGCTGAGTTGAAACGATTCCCTGAACCCAGCAGGTTGAGGCTACAGTGGCCATGAACATGCCACTGCACTCCCACCTTGGTGACAGAGTGAGACTCCAACTCAAAAAAAAAAAAAAGAGAAAAGAAAATCCAAGCTAGGATCTAAGCTAGGTGTAGTAGCTCACATCTGTAATCCCAGCACTTTGGGAGGCCGAGGTGAGGGGACTGCCTGAGCCCAGGGGTTCAAGACCAGCCTGGGCAACTTGGGGAGACCTCGTCTCTACAATAAATCAAAAAATTAGCCAGGTGTGGTGGCACGCACCTATGGTTCCAGTTGCTTGGAATGCTGAGGTGGAAGGGTCACCTGAACTCAGCAGGTCTGGGCTGCGGTGGCTGTGAGCGTGCCACTGCACTCTGGCTTGGGCAGCAGAGTGAGACTCCTACACACACAAACACATACACACACACACAAAGTAATTTTTTTTTTTTTTGAGTTGTAGTCTCACTCTGTCACCCAGACTGGAGTACAGTGGCTGGTCC
>NW_007059672.1:73278-83832 GCF_000164805.1 Carlito syrichta
CGGGCTCAGGCAATCCACTCATCTCAGCCTCTCAAGGTGCGGGATTACAGGCTGAGCCACTGAGCCCGGCTCACACAAAGTAATTTTAAGCAGAATGTGAAGTGGGTAGTTTTGAGTCATTTGTCAAGTTGAATTTGGAAAATCTGAATCATTAATATGAGAAATGTCAAAACAAATCCTGGCGAAGCAACTGCTTCTTGCCCAGATGTAGCAATTAGTTTATCTAAGGGTGCCTTTGGGGACTACGAAATAGTAATGTCCAACTCTGATTCCAATGAACTTGTTAGAGTAGATTTTGGAAACGTGTAACAACCGATAGGTGACAAAAACAAGGAAAAAGTCTATCCCGGGAAATCCTTAGGGACTGAAGGCAATTTCTGCTTCCCATGCATTTTGCTGCCATTTACCTTTTGTCCAGAGCCACTAAGGAATAGGAGGCTGAGATGGCCAGTCTTCCTGCTGGTACAGCAGGCATGCATCTTATAACTCTCAGTCTAACTATAAAGTCCCTGAGTCACGAGCAGAGAGGCTCCTCTGACTGGTCCCCCTTGTGGTTCCCAGAGTCCATAGAGGAAGTTGACAGAGCAAGCAACTCAGCGGAAGAATCCCCTCAGTAAAAGTGAAGTGAAAGTTCTCTGGAGGGACCAGGCCCAGCCTTGTGTGACCATTCTGTGTTGAGCATTGCTACAGGGACTCCCACTTCCTGTAGAAGTTCAAATGGGGTCTAGTGAGCCGCTGAAAGGATCCTTTTTTTTTGAGTCAGAGGCTCACTCTGTCACCCAGACTGGAGTGCAGTGGCACACTCACAGCCACAGCAGCCTCGACCTGCTGGGCTCAGGTGATCCTTCCACCTCAGCCTCCCAGGTAGCCAGAATTACAGACGTGTGCCACCAGCCCACCTAATTTTTTTTATTTTTTGTAGAGATGAGGTCTCATTCTGTTGCCCAAGCTGGTCTTGAACCTGCGGGCTCAGGCAGTCCTCTCACCTCAGCTTCCCAAAGTGCTGGGATTACAGGCTTGAGCCACTATGCCCAGCTGGATCCTATTTTTATTAGAACCTCTTTTGCATTCTCTCCCTCCTTCCACTGTCTCTAACATATTTTCTTTTCTTTCTTTTTCTCTTTTTTTTTTTTGGTGGTGGTGGTATTTTGGAGACAGGGTCTCACTCTGTCACCCAGGCTGAAGTACAGTGGCATAATCATTGCTCACCACAGCCTTGAATTTCTGGGCTCAAGCAACCCTCCTGCCTCAGGCTCCTGAGTAACTGGGACTACAGCTGCCGAGCTAATATTTTAATTGTTTATAGAGATGGAGTCTTGGTTTGTTTCCAGCTAGTCTCAAACTTCCAACATCAAGCAATCCTCCAGTCTCAACTTCCCAAAGTGCTGAGATCACAGGTGTGAACCACCACATAGGATTTCCCAAAACACTTTTGTTGACTGTGCCCAAAGTATACCCCACATAACAGAGAAACAGAGCAAATAGGACACACACCTCCTTCACCCTCCATGCAATTCCTTATTCTAGCAATTGGTTCGTGTGTTTGAGGGCTGGCTAGTCTGAAATCTGTAGGGAAGACTGGCAGGCTGGAAAAGTAGGTAGGAATTGATGCTTCAGTCTTAATTAGTAGGGCAGGCTGGTTGGTTAGAAACACAGGCAAGATTTTATGCTGCACTCTTCTTCTCAGGAAACTTCAGTTTTTGCTCTGTAGGCCTTCAACTGATTAGGTAAGGACTGCCCACATTATGGAGGGTAATCCCCTTTACTCTCAGACCATTAATTGTAGGTGTTAACTGTATCTACAAAATACCTTCACAGCAACACTTACGTTAGTGTTTGATTAAATAATTGGGTACTGTAGTTTAGCCCAGACTAACCATCATACAGCACATAAAAACAATTACAAAAATAACTATTTTGCTGGGTGCAGTGGCTCATGATTGTAATCCCAGCATTTTGGGAGGCAGAGGTGAGAGGTTTGCCTGAGCCCAGGGGTTTGAGACCAGCCTGGGCAACTTGGCAAGACCTCATCTCTACAATAAATCAAAAAATTAGCCAGGTATGGTAGCACTTGCCTGTAATTCCAGCTCTTTGGAAGGCTAAGGTGGAGGGATTGCCTGAGCCTAGCAGGTCGAGTCTGTGGTGGCCGTGAACGTGCCACTGCACTGCAGCTTGGGAGACAGAGTGAGACTCCGACTCAGAAAAAAAAAAGACCTCAATTGTATTGAGCATTTACTACATGTCAAGCATAAGGCTAAGTACTTCAAATAAACTATATGCTTCTTAATATCCACAACAACCCCAAAAGGTAAGTAGTATTGTTCATCTCATTGTACAGATGGAGAAACTGAGGTTTACAGTAGTTAAGCAATATGCTTCAGGTCACACAATGAGTGAGCTATTGAGTCAGAACTCAAATCTATCTGTCTACCTCCTGAGACCTTCATGTCTAGGAAGTTCTCTTTGGTATCTAACAGATCTCCTGTGTTTAGTCCTCAGGTCTCCAGTGAAATCACTGAAATTGCCTTCAAGCTGAGAGCCACAACCTGAGAATGGCCAACACACTCACTGTGATTCTCAGTTCTAGCTCTCAGCCTCCGAGACCCATGAACTTCCAGGGAAATTAGCCCAGATGGGTTCCAACAGTGTGGTGAAGCAACATAAGAAAGAGAGGCAGGTCGGCAAGCCTAACCACTCCGGTTTGGAAGGCAACACCCATAGATGGAAGTTTTCACTCTGTATTGGCTTGTCTAACATTGCCCAGATCTGTAATCTGCTACAATACCAAGATTTTGCAGATAGACTCTTTTAATTCCTAACATTTTAATCACTAAATCCTTCAAGTTTGTCTTTGGGACTCTCCTCAATTTTCTGATTTTTTTTCCTCTCTTTTTATCATTATCAGTACCCATTGCCCCCACACCTTCTCCTTCCTAATCTCATTTGAAATCCCTTTCCTTAGGAAAATAATATTAAAAATTATTAGCTCCAAAATGTGAGTGATTATCCATTCCAAAGCAATCTTCCCTAGCAGTATCTGCATTTACATCTGAGTAAAACCTTCATTGAAATAACTAGATTAGCCAGGCATGGTGGTGCATGGCTGTAGTTACAGCTACTTAGAAGGCTGAGGTGGAAGGATCACCTGAGCCCAGCAGGTCCAGGCTACAGTGGCTATGAGCATGCCACTGCACTCCAGCCTGGGCAACAGAGTGAGATTCCAACTCGAAAGAAAGAAAAGAAAAAAAAGAAAGAAAGAGGGAGAGAAAGAGAGAAAGGAAGGAAGGAAGGGAGAGAGAGAGAAAGAAAGAAAAAGAAAGAAAGAAAGAAAAGAAAGAAAGAAAGAAAGAAAGAAAGAAAGAAAGAAAGAAAGAAAGAAAGAAAGAAAAAGAAAGAAAGAGAAAGAAAAGAAAGAAAGAAAAATAGATTTCTGACCATGGAGTACTAAGCTTTAACCAAAGAGGCTTTTAGTTGCTATGGAACCTTCCTGTTGAGGCTGTTCTAAATAATCCCTTGTTATCACTTGCCTGCCTTGTTTATGTCTAGCTCTATTCAAGAGAAACTCCCTTGTGTTCAGGTCCTGACACTTTCCCCATATCCATTTCAAGAGCTAAACCTGAACACCAACATCATGAAACTTCAGGGTAGGAATTAGGCTTATATGTTGCTGTGGTTTGAATGTCCCTTCCAAAGCTCATGTTCAAATTTAATTGCTGTTGGAAACTACTGAGAGGTGGAAACATTTAAGAGATGACTAGAATCCTCTCTTTGTCTTTGACCTTTGAGAACATGATTACCATATGTCTTGGGGTAGAGTTATTTGAGTTGATCTGGTGAGTGACTTTTGACCCTCCTGGACCTGGATATTTGTATCTTTCTCTAAGTTTAGGAAGTTTTGTTATATTACCTCTTTGAACAAACTTTCTACTCCTTTGACATTCTCAAGACCTCCTCGGGCTACAATAACCCACAGGGTACTGGCATAAAAACAGACAGATAGACCAATGTAGCAGAACAGAAAGCCCAGAAATAAACTCTTGAATCTACAGTCAAGTTGATTTTCGACAAAGGTGCCAAGTACACACAATGGAGAAAGAATAAACTCTTCAATTAATGGTGCTAGAAAAACTGCACCACAGGCAGAAGAATGAAACTAGATTCATCTCCCATCACATACAATGAGTGAGCTTGAAATGGATTACAGACATAAATGTAAGACCCAAAAGTACTAGGAGAAAACATAGGGCAAAAGTTCCATGACACTGGTCTAGGCAAGGATTTTTTGGATAAAACCTCAAGCACAGACAACAAAAGCCAATATAGACAAAAACAGACATTACATCATACTAAAGGGCTTCTGCCCAGCAAAAGAAACAACAGAGCAAGGAGGTAATTTACAGCAAGAGAGAACATACTTGCAAACTGCATATCTGACACAAGGTTAATACTCCAAATATATAAGGAACTCAGAAATCTCAACAATAACCACCACAAGAAAAATCCAATTTAAAAATCTGAATAGATATTTCTCAAAAGAAGACATATAAATGACCCACAGATATATGAAGACTATTCAACATCACTGGTCATCAGGGAAATGCAAATCAGAAATACGATGAGAGAAAATCCCACTTCAGTCAGAATGACTACTATCAAAAAATCAAAAGATAACAAGTGTTGGCAAGGTTACACACTACTGGTAGGGATACTGTAAATTAGTCTAGCAATTATAATAAAAAAATGGAAGTTCCTCAAAAAATTAAAAAGAGAACTACTATATGATACAGCAATTCCACTACTGGATATACATCCATAGGAAAATATATCAGTGTTTCAAAGATACATCTGAATTCCTGAGCACCTATTCACTCCATGGCAGCGAGGTCTTGCCAAGTTGTCCAGGCTGGTTGCAAACCCACAGGCTCAGGCAATCCACTCTCCTCGCCAGGATATGGAATCAGCCTAAGTATCCATCAGTGGATATATGGATAAGGGAAATTTGGTATATAAACACAATGGAATACTATTCAGCCATTTTTTAAAATCACATCTTCAGCCCGGGCATATTGGCTCTGCACTTTGGGAGGCCGAAGTGAGAGGATTGCCTGAGCCCAGGGGTTCAAGACCAGCCTGGGCAACTTGGTGAGACCTCATCTCTACAATAAATCAAAAAAAATTATCCAGGCGGGGTGACGCCAGCCTGTAGTCACAGTTACTTGGACAGCTGAGGTGGAAGGATCGCCTGAGCCCAGCGAGTCAAGACCATGTAGCCCTGAGCAACCGACTACACTCCAGCCTGGGCGACAGAGTAAGACTGATTCAAAAATAAATAAACAAAATAAAATAAAAATAAATATGGGCAATTATTATGTGGCAATTATTATTTTTTTTTTAATTTTTATTTTTTTATTATAGAGATGTGGGGTGCAAGTCAAGATTAGTAGGCTGCATGCAGGTGAAGTTTATTTTTTTATTTTTGAAATTTTTTTGAGTTGGAGTCTCACTTTGTCGCCCAGGCTGGAGGGCAGTGGCCGCTCCCGGCCACTGCAGCCTCGACCTGTTGGGCTCCGGTGATCCTTCCCCCTCAGCCTTCGGAGTAGCTGGGACTACAGGCGCGCGCTACCACACCTGGCTAATTTTTTGATTTATTGTACAGATGAGGTCTCGCCAAGTTGCTCATGCGGGTCTCGAACCCGCGGGCTCAGGCAATCCACTCACCTCAGCTTCCCAAAGGTGCGGGATTACTGGCTGAGCCACCGAGCCCGGCTGCAGGTGAAGTTTAGACCTCCAACTGGTCCTCATTTCCCCTGGCGTAGGACCAGGATGGTACCCTTTGTGTTGTTACATGCCCTCCCTCCCCTGGCAGTGTCCAGCGACTGCCAAGGAAGGGTCCTTGTGCTAATGTGATTAATGTTCAGGTCCCACTGACAAGTGAGAACACATGGCATTCAGTTCTTTGTTGCTGTGACAGATCGCGAAGTATGATGATCTTCAACTCCATACAATTTGCTGCAAAGTTCATGATTTTGCTCCTCTTTATGGCTGCGTAATACTCCATTGTGTATGTGTACCACATTTCTTTAACCACTCCACCTTTGATGGGCAGTAGGGTGGGTTCCGTGTTTTTGCTATTGTGAATAGTGCAGTTATAAAAAAGCATATGCAAGTGTCTTTTTTTGTAAAATGATTTATGCTCCTTCAGGTATATTCCCTGGAGAAGGATTGCTGGACTGTAGCGAAGGTCCATTTTTTGTTCTTTTTTTTTTTTTTTTGAGTTGGAGTCTCACTCGGTCGCCCAGACTGGAGTGCAGTGGCCGCTCCCGGCCACCGCAGCCTCGACCTGCTGGGCTCCGGCGATCCTTCCGCCTCAGCCTTCCGAGTAGCCGGAATTACAGGCATGCGCTACCACGCCTGGCTGATTTTTTGATTTATTGTAGAGATGAGGTCTCGCTGCCCAGGCGGATCTCGAACCCGTGGGCTCAGGCAATCCACTCACCTCGGCCTTCCAAAGGCGTGGGATTACAGGCTGAGCCACCGAGCCCGGCCATTTTTAGTTCTAAGAGTTGTCACACTGCTTTCCATACAGGTTGATCTAGCCTACACTCCCACCAACAGTGCAGAAGCATTCCCAATTATTACTATTATTATTATTATTATTTGAGTTGGATTCTCACTATGTCGCCCAGGCTGGAGTGAAGTGTCACACTCACGGCCACCCCAGCGTAGACCTGCTGGGCTCCTGCAATCCTTCGGCCTAAGCCTTCCAAGTCACCAGAACTACAGATGCACACTACCATGCCCAGTTAATTTTTTATTATTGTAGAGACGAGGTCTTGCCAAGGTGCCCGGGCTGGTGGCGAACCCACTTGCCATGGCCTCCCAAAGTGCTGGGATTATAGGCTGAGCCACCGAACTTGGCCCCAATTATTTTTTTTAAAGAGGTGATTAGGTCATAGTGGCTATGCCCTCGGGAATAAATTTTTTTTTTTTTTTTTTTTTAGTTGGAGTCTCACTCTGTTGCCCAGGCTGGAATACAGTGTCACACTGATGGCCACCTGCTGCCTAGACCAGCTGGGTTCAGGAGATCCTTTCACCTCAGTCTTCCAAGTAGCTGGAACTATAGGCATGTGCCACCACACCCAGCTAATTTTTTTATTTATTGTAGAGACAAGGTCTCTCCTAGTTGCCTAGGCTGGTCTTGAACCCGTGGGCTCAGGCAATCATCTCATCTTGGCCTACCAAAGTGCTGGGATTATGGGCATGAGCCACCATGCCCAGCCCAGAAATAAACTAATGTTCATTGCAGGAGTGGGGTAGTTATCATGAGAGTGTGGTCCCCTTTTTCTCTCTGTCCCATGTGCTTGCTTGCCTTTCATTTTCTTTTTTTTTTTTTGAGTTGGAGTCTCACTAGATTGCCCAGACTGGAGTGCAGTGGCCGCTCACGGCCACTGCAGCCTCGCCTGCTGGGCTCCAGCGATCCTTCCACCTCAGCCTTCCGAGTAGCCGGAATTACAGGCACGTGCTACCACGCCCGGCTGATTTTTGATTAATTGTAGAGATGAGGTCTCGTTGCCCAGGCGGGTCTCGAAACCACGGGCTCAGGCAATCCACTCACCTCAGCTTCCCAAAGGCGTGGGATTACAGGCTGAGCCACCGAACCCGGCTGCCTTCCATTTTCACCATGGATGACCCTCATCAAATGCCAGTGCCATGCTCTTGGGCTTCTCAGTCTCGAGAACCATGAACCAAATAAACTTCTGTTCTCTATAAATTACCCAGTCTATAGTATTCTGTTACAGCAGCAGAAAACTGACTAGGACATGTATTTCCATCAATATTGTTAATAAGAATTAATTTGTTTAATCCTCATAGTAACTCTGAGTTAGGCACTACTTTTATTTATTTATTTGTTTGTTTGTTTAATTTTTTTGAGTTGGAGTCTCACTCTGCTAGTTACCACAGCCTTGACCTGCTGGGCTCCGGTGATCCTTCTGCCTCAGCCTTCCAAGTAGTCAGAACTACTGGTGTGTGCTCCCACGCCCAGCTAATTTTTTAATTTATTGTAGAGACAAGGTCTCCACCATGTTGCCCAGGCTGTTCTTGAACTCGAGGGCTCAGGCAATCCTCTCACCTTGGCCTCCCAAACTGCTGAATTACAGGCCTGAGCCACTGCACCCAGCCTTTTATTTATTTATTTTTTTTTGAGTTGGAGTCTCAATCTGTAGCCCAGGCTGGAGTGCAGTGGCATACTCTCAGTCACCACAGCCTCAACTTGCTGGGCTCAGGTGATCCTTCCACCTCAGCCTCCCAAGTAGTTGGAACTTCAGACATGTGCTACCACACCCAGCTAATTTTTTGATTTATTGTAAAGGATGAGGTCTCGCCAAGTTGCCCAGGCTGGTCTGGAACCCCCCTGGGCTCAGGCAATCCTCTCGCCTCGGCCTCCCAAAGTGCTTGAGCCTTGAGCCTCTGCGCCTAGCCCAGTACTATTATTATTGGCATTTTACAGGTAAATAATGCGGGGCACAGAGAGGTAGTAAGTGGTAGAGCCAGGCTGAAACTCAGAACTTGCTCATTCCAAAGCTCAGACCCTAAGAGGTATAGTCGTACATCCACCCCAGAGAAAAAGGGTACAGAGGAATAGAGCATGAAGGTAACATAAAAAAAATTTTTTTTTATGTTCTCACTCTGTTACCCAGACTGGAGTGCAGTGGCACGCTCACAGTCACCGCAGCCTCAACCTGCTGGACCAGGTGATCCTTACCCTCAGCCTTTCAAGTAGTTGGAACTATAGGTGTGTGCCACCACACCCAGCTAACTTTTTGATTTACTGTAGAGACGAGATCTCAGCAAGTTGCCCAGGCTGGCTCAAACCCGTGGGCTCAGGCAATCCTCTCACCTTGGCCTCCCAAAGTGCTGGGATTATAGGCATGAGCCACCACACCTGACCGAGGTAACATAAATTATCTCTGGGGAGCATTAGCAAAATTGACTAGAGTATATCATAATTCCAATTTAGTTTGCTTGTTTTTGGTTTTTTGGTTTTTTTTTTGAGTTGGAGTCTTAGTCTGTTGCCCAGGCTGGAGTGCAAGTGGCACACTCATGCCTACCATAGCCTCAACCTGCTGGACTTGAAATGAGCTAAATCAATTAATAAAATCAAATTGCTAGCAAAATAATAGTATTGACCAACTTACTCCATTTTGTTTAAAACTTTCATCTTGGTTGCCTGCCTGACCTAAGAATAAATGCCTATGTGTGATGACAGTAAACGTTCCCATGACCACAGACCCCCAGCTTTGTCTCCTTTGGGCAGGTCGTGCTGACCGTTTCCTGCTGACTGTTAGAAAACTCCTTAGCCATAAGTTCCATGTAATTGTATGCTTTGTTAACTGAAATCAAATGTTACGCTTTGCAAAACCCCATTGTTAGATTTTCATATTTTGTTCTTATATTTTGTTAATGACCTAACCAAGGTAACTCCATTGTGTAATGATTCTTCTACCTTGTCTCTATGTAACTACTTTAAACTATATCTTGATGGCAGAACTCCAGGGACTTTCTGGGCACTGGCTATACCTAGGACATGAAATTAATCAAAGCTCCCTAACAATCAAAAGTTCCCGTTTTGGTTGCCAAGTTAGTAATAGTTACTATGGTCACTAAGTTACTATGTAGCCAACACTGCAAATTTTACCTATAAAAACTTGTCACAAACTGCATTAGTTTGCCAAGAGTTTTTTTCCTGGCGTTTGCCTGCTCTTGACCCGCACATTAATTTAAAAACTCATAATTAATTAGACTCAGTTTGCTGGCGTGACTTCTTCTCGCTAATTCGGTCATAACAGACTCAGGTGGTTCTTTCGTCTCAGGCTTCCAAGGAGCTGGAACTAAAGGCATGCGCCACCAAGCCTGGCTAATTTGCCTTGATTTATTGTACAGACAAGGTCTTGCCAAGTTGCCCAGGCTAGTCTCAACTTGGGCTCAGGTAATCCTCTCACCTCAGACTCCCAAAGTGCTAAAATTACAGGCATGAGCCACTGCCCCAGATCCAGTTTTAACCTCCATTTTCTAACAGTTAACTACTTTAAAATGAGATCTATTTCTACAAAATTTTGGGGATGGGAGAGAGTGTTTTAAAAAACACATTCACTCAGGCCTCCGAGCCCGGCTAATTGTTTTTTTTTTTTTTTGAGTCAGAATCTCACTCTGTTGCCCAGGCTGGAGGGCAGTGGCACACTCACAGCTACCACAACCTCGATCTGTTGGGCTCAGGCGATCCTTCAGCTTCAACCTTCCAAGTAGCTGGGACCACAGGCATGCACCACTATGCCCAGCTAATTTTTTTGATTTATTGTAGAGACGAGGTCTCACTAAGTTGTCCAGGCTGGTCTCGAACCCCTGGATTCAGGCAATCCTCTCATTTCTGCCTCCCAAAAGTGCTGGGATTACAGGCATATGCCACTGTGCCTGGCTATGACAGCAAAATTTTAAAAGTCTCAGGCCAGCCGGGCTCAATGGCTCAGCCTGTAATCCCGCGCCTTTGGGAGGCTG
>NW_007059672.1:83852-87938 GCF_000164805.1 Carlito syrichta
CTACAATAAATAAAAAAAAATCAGCCGGGCGTGGTAGCGCATGCCTGTAATTCTGGCTACTCGGAAGGCTGAGGCGGAAGGATCGCTGGAGCCCAGCAGGCAAGGCTGCGGTGGCTGGGAGCTGCCACTGCACTCCAGTCTGGGCGACCAAGTGAGACTCCAACTCAAAAAAATAAATAAATAAAAGTCTCAGGCCAGGCATGGGGGCTTATACCTATAATCCAACCACTTTGGGAGGCTGAGGTGAGAGGATCCCTGAGCTCAGGAGTTTGAGACCAGCCTGGGCAATATGGCGAGACCTCATCTCTACAATAAATCAAAAAAAATTAGCTGGGCATGGTTACACGCATCTGTAGTCCCAGTTACTTGGAAGGTTGAGGCGGAAGGATCACCTGGGCCAGCTGGTTGAGGCTGTGGTGACCATGAGTGTGCCAGTGCACTCCAGCCTGGGTGACAGAATGAGACTTCAAATTTAAAAAAAAATTAAAAAGTCTCATCTAGAAAGTCATGTTAATCTCATACTTTGGGCGGATGAAAAAGTATTCTAAATTGGCGGTTTTAAAGCAAAGACCCATTCTAGAAAATTTCTTTCCTGGGCCTTTGCTTTATCTATGATGCGGATGACACCGCTGGTTTAATGATTACTTCAATAATAAATGACGGAGGAAAGTACACATGGTGAACTACAGGCAAACATTCCAGTTTAGTAAGGAAGTTAAAAAACTATGCCTGTTTGTGCCATGCCCATGCCGATCAGAACCTGTTTTCCAATGCAAATGCTGCAACTACACTGCTTGCGAGAGACTCAAAGTTGGGCAAAGTTCAAAGGAAATAAATTGCACCTACTTAAAAAACGAACATAAGACTGTAACCCTGAATCCAGGAAGCCAAATATTGCGGGTCATTGCAGATAACCAACCAGAGATGGCTTCAGGATTTTTCCATAGCAGGGACACAGGGTTGCTTTCTAGGTAGGGAGGTAGCATGAGGAAACAGGTCTCGAAGGTACATATACATAGCACTTTACAGAAACTGAAAAATACCAGTTGTCTCTATTGATGACTAGGGATGCTAGTAAAGATTGTGTAGAAACAGCTGGGCGTGGTGCTCACGCCTGTAATTCCAGCACTTTGGGAGGCCTAGGTGAGAGGATTGCCTGAACCCTGGGGTTCGAGACCAACCTGGGCAACTTGGCAGGACCTCATCTCTACAATAAATCAAAAATTAGCCAAGTGTGGTGGTGCACACCTGTGGTTCCAGCTACTTGGAAGGTTGAGGTGGAAAGATCGCCTGAGCCCAGTGGGTTGAGGCTGCAGTGGCTGTGAACATGTCACTGCACTCCAGGCTGGGTGACAAAGTGAGACTGCAACTCAAAATAAAAACAAAGATTGTGTAGATACTAAATAAAACCCATTCTCCCCTTGGGTGGTACCCCTGGCCTTGGAGGCCGAAATGGTCTGCAGTCTTTCTGGCTTGTTGGTTTCAAATTTGAAGCCATCTCAGAATTGATTTAGCCTCTTATGTTCTCCAAAATGTATAAATTCACTGCTGCTGATAGCCTCAGACATTCTTGAAAAAGAGTCTCCTCCCTAGGCTGGTCTTTGCCTCAACCAGAGACTGGCAGCACGTATTGATGGGTTCAAGAGAGGGGCAAAATTAGGAGATAGAAGGGTTAGGAGGAACAATAAATTTCATGGTTAGCCAGGTGCCGTGGCTCACACCTGTAATCTCAGCATTTTGGGAGGCAGAGGTGAGAGGATTGCCTGAGCCTACCTGGGCAACATGGCAGACCTCATCTCTACAATAAATCAAAAAACTAGCCGGGCCCGATGGCACATGCTGTAGTTCCGGCTACTTGAAAGGCTGAGGCAGAAGGATTGCCTGAACCCAGCAGGTTGAGGCTGCGGTGGCTGTGAGCGTACCACTGCACTCCAGCCTGGGACACAGTGAGACTGTGACTCAAAAAAAAAAAAAAGAAAAGAAAAGAAAAGAAAAAAATTTCATGGTTGAAGGGAGAATATCCAGAATCATATCTGTGTATGATAGAAGATAAAACACAAAAGACCTTATCCGGTATCCCACGGTTTGGGGCCAAACTCAGAAGTGCACATGAATGCCACCTGTGGCAAATCCCTGAAGTCCTCTGTTTACTTCCTGGTTTTAGGAATAACAACACACTGAATTTTAAAGCCACTTACTGACATCTAATGACTCTGTCATTAACCACCTTCTCTTTCCAAAGAAAACACCCCCAAATTCAAAACACGCACATGCACTCACACACTCCAACAGACCTGCTCCTCACTCTCCATTATTCGAAACAGGAGTCGTGGCGGCTTCTCCCAGGCTTTCACCTGTCGGCTTTCACCTGTATCCTCTTCCCATTCCCAATTTGTGGGCCAGAAGTTGCACGCTTCTTCAGGTTCACGAGGATGGAGAGAAGTAGGTCGTGTTGTTTGTTCGTTTTCCTATTTGTCTTTTGCCTCTAGAAATACAGCTTCATCTTCTGGCAACTTTCTGGCTACACGCCTCCTTCTGGTGAGTAGCAGCACTGCAAGCAAGACCAACTACCCATCATCGTCAACGGCAAGCAGGTTTGCAAAAATAAAAAAAAAAAAATATAAGGCCGGGCTCGGTGGCTCAGCCTGTAATCCCAGCACTTTGGGAGGCCGCGGTGAGTGGATTGCCTGAGCGCGAGGGTTCGAGACCCGCCTGGGCAACTTGGTGAGCCCTCATCTCTACAAGAAATCAAAAAAATGAGCCGGGTGTGGTAGTGCGCGCCTATAGTACCAGCTACTCGGAAGGCTGAGGCGGAAGGATCGCCCGAGCCCAGCAAGTCCAGGCTGCAGTGGCCGGGAGCGGCGACTGCACTCCAGTCTGGGTGACAGAGTGAGACTCCAACTCAAAATAAAATAAAATAAATAAATAAATATATATATGTTATATACTATATACTTCTCTCTCTATATATATATACTAAATATATGTATAATCTCTCTCTCTCTCTGTGAACATAAGGGGCTGAATCAATTCTGGGATGGCTTCAAGTTTGAAACCAGCAAGCCAGAAAGACTGCAGACCATTTCAGCTCCCGAGGCCCGGGTATCACCCAAGGGAAGAAAGGGCTTTAGGGCAACCCCTTTGGGTCCCCTCCCACTGTAGGAGATTTTCTGTCCTCTCAATAAATCCTGATTTATAAGAAAAAATTTTTTAAAAAAGAATGGGCTTTAGTATCCACATAATCTTTACTAGCACCCCCAGTCATTGATTTAGACAATTGGTATTTTCTCAACAACCTAGGGAAAAACAGCTAATGCTCCTGATATATAAAGAACACTCACAAATTAATAGGGACAAAGACCCACAAGCCAAAAAAGAAATTGACAAAGATTACAAAAATTAATTCACAAAGTTTGCTCAGGTAGTATTAATATTTGAGGAGTCCAGGATCTTTTTCTTTTTTTGAGTTGGAGTCTCCTCTGTCACCCAGGCTAGAGGGCAGTGGCATGCTCCCAGCCACCACAGCCTTGACCTGCTGGGTTCAGGTGATCCTTCCGCCTCAGCCTTCCAAGTAGCTGGAACTACAGGCATGTGTCACCAGGCCCAGCTAATTTTTTTTTTTTACTTTTATTGTAGAGCCAAGATCTTGCCAAGTTGCCCAGGCTGGTCTTGAACCCACAGGCTCAGACAATCCTCTCACCTCGGCCTCCCAAAGTGTTGGGATTATAGGCGTGAGCCACCATGCCCGGCTAAGTCCAGGATTTTAACCCATGTCCATTCAACTCCACAGAAGGAGGAATATTTGAGAAAGAAATCAGGTAAGAATTTGGCCAAGTGCAGTGGGTCACACCTGTAATCCTGGCATTTTGGAAGGCCAAGGCGGGAGAATTGCTTGAGCCTAGGAGTCCGACACCAACCCAGGCAACATAACGAGATTTTGTTCCTACAAAAAATTAAAAATACAAGAAATCAGTTCAGAATTAGAACATTTGGTATATGTGGCCAATACATTTATAAACTTTTTTATTGATATTTTCTTTTTTTTTTTTTGAGTTGGAGTCTCACTCTGTCGCCCAGACTGGAGTG
>NW_007059672.1:88180-92487 GCF_000164805.1 Carlito syrichta
GGAGCGGCCACTGCACTCCAGTCTGGGTGACAGAGTGAGATTCCAACTAAAAAAAAAAAACAACAATACAGGAAAGAAAGAAGTAAGAATTCAGGCTGGGTGTGGTGCCTCACGCCCATATTCCCAACACTTTGGCAGGCAGAGGCAGGAGGATTGTTTGAGACCAGCCTGGGCAACATAGTGAGACCCCCCATATCTACACAAATTTTTTTTTTTAAATTAGGCAGGTGTGGTGCGTATCTGTAGTTCTCAGCTACTTGGGAAGCTGAGGAGGGAGGATCCCTGAAGCCCAGGAGTTTGAGGCTGCAGCGAGCTACAATCGCACCACTGCACTCTAACATAGGTGACAGAGTAAGACCTTATCTCTAAAAATTAAAAAAGAAAAATAGATTCTCACTGCTGTCTTGCCCTTTGGTCCTTTCGCAAAGTATCTTCTCTTTAATAAACCTATCTTTCTTAATTCAAAAAGAAAAGAGAAAAATAGCTGTGTGTGGTGGCTCACGCCTATAATCACAGCATTTTGGGAGGCTGAGGCAGGAGGATTGCCTGAGTCCACAGGTTCAAGACCAGCCCGGGCAACTTTGCGAGTCCTCATCTCTACAATAAATAAATAAATAACATTAGCTGGATGTGGTTGCACATGCCTGTGGTTCTAGCCACTTGGAAGGCTGAGGCAGAAGGATTGCCTGAGACCAGCAGGTTGAGGCTGCAATGACCGGGAGTATGACACTCCACTCCAGCCTGGGCAATAGATTGAGACTCTGACTCAAAAACAAAAAGAAGAATTCAGTCCTGGTTGAAGTCCCTTTTGAAGACATAGTTCTAAAAGCTGGAGAAGAGTCATAGGAAGCAGGGCCAGAAGTTAAGTCCAGCGAGAGACTGGATTTATTTATTATTATTATTATTTTTTTTTGAGTTGGCGTCTCACTCTGTCGCCCAGACTGGAGTGCAGTGGCCGCTTCCAGCCACCACAGCCTCGACCTGCTGGGCTCCGGCGATCCTTCCGCCTCAGCCTTCCGAGTAGTCGGAATTACAGGCGCACGCTACCACGCCTGGCTGATTTTTTGATTTATTGTAGAGATGAGGTCTCGCTGCCCAGGGAGGTCTCGAACCCCCGGGCTCAGGCCATCCAGTCACCTCAGCCTCCCAAATGCGCGGGATTACAGGCTGAGCCACCGAGCCCGGCTCGAGTGACTGGATTTTTTTCTGAGCTCCTCCAAGCATTCATAACTTTTCTACACAAGCCCAAGTTATTATGTAACACAGTTCCAAATATACTGGTGTGTTTGTTTATTTATTTATTTTTAGTCAGAGTCTCACTCTGTTGCCCAGGCTGGAGAGCAGTGGCATACTCCCGGCCACCGCAGCCTCAGCCTGCTGTGCTCAGGTGATCCTTTCGCCTCGGTCTTCCAAGTATCTAGAATTACAGGCACCCACCACCACAGCCGGCTAATTTTTTTGATTTATTGTAGAGATGAGGTCTTGCCAAGTTGCCCAGGTGGGTCTCAAACCCAAGGGCTCAGGTAAGCCTCTCACCTCGGCCTTCCAAAGTGCTGGGATCATAGGCATGAGCCACCACACCCAGTCTGGTTTATTGTTACAATTTCTCAATGATTAGTTTAGCGCAGCAGATTATGGTTTTCAAAGATGGCTACAGCATCTCCCATTGTACATGCCCTTCTAGGACCATTCTACTCACCCCATTAGGAGGCGAAATCCATGTCTCCTCCGTTCTTTGCAGCCTTTCTGATTGCCTTGACCAACAGAGTATTGTGGAAGTCAATCTATGCCATGTGCTTCTGCCATGTTCTCTTTGAACATTCAAAGAGATGAGGTCTTGCTCTGTCACCTAGACTGGAGTGCAGTAGTGCAATTGTAGCTCACTGCAGCCTTGAACTCCTGGGCTCCAGGGATCCACCCGTCTCAGCCTCCCAAGTAGCTTGGAACTATAGATACACACCACCACACCTGTCTAATTAAAAAAAAAAAAAATTTTTGTGTGTGTAGGCCAGGCACAGTGACTCACGCCTTGGGAGGCCAAGGTGAGAGGATTGCCTGAGCCCCCGGGTTTGAGACCAGCCTGGGCAACTTGGTGAGACTTCATCTCTACAATAAATCAAAACATTAGCTGGGCATGGTGGCGCCTGCCTGTAGTTCCAGTTACTTGGAAGGCTGAGGTGGATGGATTGCCTGAGCCCAGCAGGTCAAGGCTGCGGTGGCCAAGAGCATGCCACTGCACTCCAGCCTGGACGACAAAGCGAGACTCGAAAAAAAAATTTTTTGTGTGTAGAGACAGGGATCTCACTATGTTGCCTAGACTGGTCTCAAACAATCCTCCTGCCTCCACCTACCAAAGTGTTGGGATTAAGGGCGTGAGCCACAACACCCAGGCTGAATTCTAACTTCTTTCTTTTCTGTATTGTTAAAAATCATATTAAACTGTCTTGGAACCTAGCCAAGTCCACAAAGAGGCCCAGGTGAAAAGGGACCAAGCCAGCCTCCTAGCCACAGCCAGCCCCAACTTACCAGCCATGTGAATGTGTCATCTTGAATGTGAGGGCCAGCTGGGCGGCTTCTGCTGATGCTGCATGGACCAGAGGTAAGCTTTCCAAATTGAGTCCTACCCAAATTGCTAACTCAAAACAAACGACTGTGACTATCTTAAGCCTCTGCATCTTGAAATAGATTGCTGCATACCAACTGATAAATGGAACGATGAAAATAAATGATTCGCGTTATAGGGTGCCTGCCATATTATACTCATTTCCTTTACTCATGACATTTATTTCATACCAATAGATGGTGTGCTTGCTGGGCATACAGCAGTGATTACAACAGATAACATCCCCTCCCTGCCTTGATAGAGTGTTTGTGGGAGGGAGGGCAGACAGGCTATGAACAAATGAACAAATAAATGTATAATAGTGAGGTGAAAAGAAATGTTATAGAGAAAAGGCAGAATAGAGAGTGCTGGGGTATTTTATTTCAATGTAATGGTTAGGGAAGGACTTTCTGGAAAGAAGACAATTAGAGACTTAAAAGAGGTAAGGTAGCACATCAAATGAATATTTGGCAGACGCACAGTCACAGCAGAAGGAACAAAAAGCACAAAAACTGTGAAGCCAGGTTGGGCGTGGTGACTCATGCCTGTAATCCCAGTACTTTGGGAGGCGGAGGTGAGAGGATTGCCTGAGCCCAGTGGTTCAAGACTAGCCTGGGCAACTTGGTGAGACCTCATCTCTACAATAAATTGAGAAAAATTAGCTGGGAGTGGTGGCGCAAGCCTGTAGTCTCAGCTAATTGGAAGACTGAAGTGGAAGAATCACCTGAGCCCAGCAGGTGGAGGCTATGGTGGCCATGAGCGTGCCACTGCACTCCAGCCTGGGCAACAGTGAGATCCACATTCAAAAGCAAAACAAAACAAAACAACTCTGAAGCCAAGGATGGTGGCTCATGCTTATAATCCCAGCAATTTGGGAGATTGAGGTGAGAGGATTGTGTGAGCCCAGGAGTTTGAGACTAGCCTGAACAACATAGCAAGACCTCATCTCTACAAAAGAGTTAAAAACTTAGCCAGGCATGGTGGTGCATACCCAGCTACTCAGGAGGCTGAGGCAGAAGTATCACCTGAGCCCAGGAGTGTGAGGCTGCAGTGAGCTGTGACTGTGGCACTACACTCCAGCCTGGGCAACAGAGTGAGGATCACTCAAAAAAAAAAAAAAAAAAAAAAAAAGGCAGGCCTGGTGACTTAGGTCTATAATCCCAGCCCTTTGGGAGGCAGAGGTGAGAAGACTACCTGAGCCCAGGGGTTCCAGACCAGCATGGGCTACACAACAAGACTTCATCTCTACAATAAATCAAAAAATTAGCCAGGTGTGGTGGTGCACGCCTGTAGTTCTAGCTACTAGAAGGTTGAAGTGGAAGGAGCTCCTGAGCCCAGCAGGTCAAGGGTACAGTGAGCCATGCCACTGCACTCCAGCCTGGGTGACACAGTGAGACTCACTCAAAAAAAAAAAGACTCTGAGATAGGTGTGTACGTGGAGGCCAGTATGTTGTAGCCGAATGAGGAAGGGATGAAATGGGAAGAGGTGAGGTCAGAGAAACATGGTGAAGTTCAGAGCATGTAGGGTTTTGTGAGATGTGATGAGGCCTTGTCCATTGGAAGATTTGAGCACAGGAGTGACATGCTCTGAGTTACAGTTGAAAAAGACCAGGCTCTTAGCCGGGCATGGTAGCACACGCCTGTAGTTCCAGCTACTTGGAAGGCTGCGGCGGAAGGATCACTGGAGCCCAGCAGGTCGAGGCTG
>NW_007059672.1:92507-99191 GCF_000164805.1 Carlito syrichta
AAAAAAAAAAAAAAAAAAAGAAAATGAAAAAGACCAGCCTCTACTTACCTGACAGGGAAGATACCATGATCCTGAAGGTGGTTTCCCCAGGGTGAGGCTTATCCATTGCACTGACCCCTGTGCTGACTCTGTGCAGGATGTGCTGACCCCTGTGATTTCCTCAAAAGTGGGAAACTCGACTGTATAATTTGCGATAGTGAGGGACTGCATTTGTGCTCTCCCCTGGTAAAAGAAAAAAAAGAAAGAAAGAAAAAGGCCAGGTTGAATGGAATAGACTGTAAGAGGGTGGGAATCCAAGCAGAGAGAGCTGTTGAAGTTAATGCAGTGACCCAGGCAATGACAATGCTAGCTTGGACCCAGATAGTAGCAGTGGGGAGCTGAAGAAGTGGTCAGATATTTTATATATGCATATATTTAAAGTACAGTCACCAGGACATGGATGTGGAACTTGAGGAAAAGAGAGGCATCAAGTGTGATGCTATGCTTTTCAGTGTTATTTGGTACATTTTTTTTTTTTTTTTTTGAGTCAGAGTCTCACTCTGTCGCCCAGGCTGGAGTGCAGTGGCACACTTACAGCCACCATAGCCTCAACCTACTGGCCTCAGGCGATCCTTTCACCCTTCCAAGTAGCTGGAACTACAGGCATGCACCACCATGCCTAGTTAATTTTCTGATTTATTGTAGAGATGAGGTCTCGCCAAGTTGCCTAGGCTGGTCTCGAACCCGTGGACTCAGGCAATCCTCTCACCTCGGCCTCCCAAAGTATTGGAATTACAGGCGTGAGCCACTGTGCCCAGCCAAATTTTTTGATTTATTGTAGAGATGAGATCTCGCCAAGTTGCCCAGGCTGGTCTCGAACCCACGGGCTCAGGCAATCCTCTCACCTTGGCCTTCCAACGTGCTGGGATTACAGGCTTGAGTCACCACACCCAGCACATATTTGGTATGTTTTACGTGCCTACATCAGCACTCCTGAAGTCATTTCATGTATTCAAACACTCACCTGATGGCTATGATGTCAGTGCCAAGTACCATTCGGAGGACTCCTTTAAGCACAGACTCCCCAAGATGCTGATTCCATCCAGAAATATGGGAATGACTAAGAGAATCATGAGCGTTGCTTTGAGACTGTCTGTAGCAAATATAATTACACCTTTATGTCTGCAGTATTTCCTTGAAGTTGGTTTTATTGTCTTGTGCTAAGAGGAGAAGCCGTAATTTATGTTGTTTCTCCTAAAGAACTTGATGAATATACACATGGATATAATTTAGTGTAATTTAGCGAACAGATGCTCAAAAGGATTTACTGAGTGTGTCCTACACTGTAAGCCTTGAATTATTAGCAGAATAAGACCATGGTCACTTTTGATAATTCTAGGAAAGATGTCAACTCATATTTCAGAGCGCCCTTGATCTAGTGGCCATAGGAGAATTTTTTTTTTTTTTTTTTTTTGCACAACCAGGGTAGATGACAACTGCCCTTAAAGTAGCATTAAGCTCTGAGGTTTAGCAATATTCAGACTTTCCAACTTTTCCTTAACGATTTGTTATAAACCTATACAAACCACTAGGAAACCACCTAAGAATTACAGAATCAGGTTGAACATGGTGGCTCGCGCCTGTAATCCTAGCACTTTGGGAGATCAAGGTGGGAGAATCTTTTGAGTCCAGGAGTTCAAGATCAGCCTAGGCAACATAGTGAGGCCTGCTTCTACAAAAAAAAAAAAAAAAAAATTAGATAAATAAGCTGGATGTGCATGGTGACACATGCCTATAGTCCCAGCTACTCAGGAGGCTGAGCTAGAAGGATAACCTGAGCCCAGGAGGTTGAGGTTACAGTGAGCTATTATCATGCCATTGTACTCCAGCATGGGCTACAGAGTGAGACCCTGATGCCTATATATACATATATATAACAGAATCATTTAAGTATTTTGATGTTCACATATTAACTGCCTGATAAATCAGTGTTTGACTTTACAGTGTGTCCTGAGACTGCCTTCTCGAGACTTAAAGTGCTTCCACCCTGTTTCTAGAAGTTATGGGTTTTAATCTGGTGAAAAAGCCTTCATCCTTTAGTTCATATTGATCAGGGTTTTGTTTTGTTTTTTGTTTTGAGTCAGAATCTCACTCTGTCACCCAGTCTAGAATGCAGCGGCACACTCACAGCCACCATAGCCTCAACCTACTGGCCTTAGGCGATCCTTTCACCCCAGCCTTCCAAGTAGCTGGAACTACAGGCATGCACCACCATGCCCAGCTAATTTTCTGATTTATTGTAGAGATGCGAGCTCGTCACATTGCCCAGGCTGGTCTCGAACCCGCGGGCTCAGGCAATCCTCTCACCTCCCAAAGTGCTGAGATTTTTGTAAGTCTTCATTTTCTGGAGAACTGGCATATTTCAGGCTCAGCCTGATGACCTAGAAGATGACAAAGTTTCCTAGCAGTAGTTTCACCTTTATTTTTAAACACATCTAATTTTAGTTAGTCAGACCATAAAGAGTATTCACATTTTAGTCAAACAAAAATACATCAAGGAATATGTTTCAAAGTCAAATATACACACTTATAAATTTTTCAGAACACTGGGTTCCTTTTTTAGCACAGTTTTGAGGCAGGCTCAGATCTGAAAATTATACTGATAATTGTCACCTGTGTTTCATTATGATGAGCTGTGGCGTTTATTTTTTAATCTGTAAAATGGGGATAATAATATGAGCTACCAGAGTAAGTTTAAGGATTAAATGAGATAATGTAATAATGTAATAAATTCTTAGCATAGACCCTGACACCTTCTCAAAAGGTGTTTGCTATTTTTTTTTTAAGTCGGGGTCTCACTCTGTCACCTAGATTGGAGTGTAGTAACATGTTCATGGCTACCACAGCCTCAACCTCCTGGGCTCAGGCAATCCTTTCACCTCAGTCCCCCAAGTAACTGGGACTATTAGCATGCACCACCACACCAGGCTAGTTTTTTTTGGGTTTTTTTTGGAGAGACGAGGTCTTGCTATGTTGCTCAGACTGGTCTTGAACTCCTGGGCTCAAGTAATTCTCCTGTCTTGCCCTTCCAAGTGCTGGTATTACAGGTATGAGCCACCACGCCCAGCAATGTTTGCTATTTTCCATATCTAGAAATCTGGGAATCCCTTTCTTTTCCCCATGCACACCTCCCAATCAAGTCTGAGCCATCAAGATCAACAACAGATCAGTGGAAACCAATGAAAGTGCAGCCCAGTCGCCCAGCAGGGAGGGGTTCAGGCATTTCGGGTCTTGTGACCTTTGTGGATTGTGAGGTTCTCATGAAGTATCTCCCTTTGCCAAGGCAAGGGCGATTCTTCCTCTGGCCCTGGACTTTATAAAACCCTGCATATTATAAACACACAGAAAAGTGAATTTATTAAAGAATCCACGGCTACAAAATAAAAAGAAAACAACGCCTGGCTACGGCTGCCTTTGCTAGTTAGGGCTTGGCATTCAGCTCTGACCAGAAACTCTAAGCACCTGCCCTGGTAATCAACACCTTCCAGGCCCCAGGGAAACGCTACTCCTTGTGTTTTGTGCTGTGTCCTCAAAACAAAAGGCAACTGTGTCCAAATGTCATGAAAACTTAAGGGTTATACTACTGTTGACATTTGAAATGGACACTGCTTTGGAGTGCAGGAGGATTTGAGTAATGGAAATTTTTTTGCCCAAGAGGAAAAAAACCAAATTAACTTATCAAACCCTTTTTTTCTGGGCCAGGTGGTGGCTTGTGCCTGCAATCCCAGCACTTTGGGAGGCCTAGGGGAGGGGACTGTTTGAGTCTAGGAGTTCAAGACCAGCCTGGGCAAAATAGCTAGATCTCATCTGTACAAAATATTTTATTTATTTATTTATTTTTGAGTTGGAGTCTTATTCTGTTACCCAGGCTGGAGTGCAGTGGCATGCTTGTGGCCACCGCAGCCTAGACCTGCTGGGCTCAGCCAATCCTTCCAACTCAGCCTTCCAAGTAGTTGTGAGTATGGGCGCACACCACCATGCCCTGCTAATTTTTTGATTTATTGTAGAGACGAGGTCTTGCCAAGTTTCCAGGCTGGTCTCGAACCCCTGGGTTCAGGCAATCCTCTTGCCTTGGCCTCCCAAGGTGTAGGGATTATAGGCGTGAGCTACCGTGCCTGGTTTTTTTGTTTTTTGTTTTTTGTTTTTTGAGGCAATCTCACTCTGTCGCCCAAACTGGAGTGCAGTGACATGCTCAGAGCCACTACAGCCTCGACCTGCTGGGCTCAGGAGATTCTTCCACTTCAACCTTCTGAGTAGCTGGAACCAGAGGCACATGCCACCACACTCGACTAATTTTTTCATATATTGTAGAGACAAGGTCTCACCAAGTTGCCCAGGCTGGTGTTGAACCCATGGGCTCAGGCAATCCTCTTGCCACCGCCTCCCAAAGTGCTGGGATTACAGGCATGAGCTACCATGCCTGGCTTCTACAAAATTTTTTAAAAAAATTTAGCTCGGTGTGGTGGCACACGCCTATAGTCCCAGCTACTTGGGAGGCTGAGGTGGAAGGATTGCCTGAGACCAGGAGTTCGGTGAGCTGTTATTGTGCTACTTCACTCCAGCCTGGGTGACAGGTGAGACCCTGACTGAAGGGGAAAAAAAAAAAAGAACTTGTATAGTATACCTATATTATAATTTATGGATTGTGTATGTCTTTATCTTATTAGTGATCCAAACATCAAGATCCTGTCAGCAGAACACCCAGACATGCCCAATCATAACTGTCTTTGTATTTTGCTGTCAGTCCCATTAAAAACTATAGCTTTATTCTTTTGTTTGTTTGTTTGTTTTGAGTCGGAGTCTCACTCGGACGCCCAGGCTGGAGTGCAATGGCACAATCATGGCCACCGCAGCCTGAACCTGCTGGGCTCAGGTGTTCCTACTGCCTCAGCCTTCCAAGTAGTTAGAACTACAGGTGCGCACCACCATGCCCAGCCAATTTTCTTGATTTGTTGTAGAGATGAGGTCTCGCCATGTTGCCCAGGCTGGTCTTGAACCCGTGGGCTTGGGTAGTCCTCTCGCATCTGCCTCCCAAAGTGCTGGGATTACAGTTGTGAGCCACCACACCTGGCTTCTTCTCTCCAATTTTGATTGCGAGAACACTTTCCCCCCTCCTAATTTCATTGCTGTTTTCTTTTCTTTTTTTTTTTTTGAGTTGGAGTCTCACTCTGTCGCCCAGACTGGAGGGCAGTGGCTGCTCCCAGCCACCGCAGCCTCGACCTGCTGGGCTCCGGCGATCCTTCCGTCTCAGCCTTCCGAGTAGCCAGAATTACAGGCGTGTACTACCACACCCAGCTCATTTTTTGATTTATTGTAGAGATGAGGCTTCACCAAGTTGCCCAGGTGGGTCTCGAACCCACGGGCTCAGGCAGTCCACTCACCTCAGCCTCCCAAAGTGTTGGGATTACAGGCTGAGCCACCGAACCTGGCTGGAATTGTAGATTTGAGCCACCATGCCAGAACTTTTTTTTTTTAAAGTTATTTTTATTTGGCTAATTATAATTTCCTAGATAAAAATACGGGTTTAAAATGTTTTAAAAATTGTCCAGTGGATGAATATCCATAAAGAGGATCCAACCGTAAAGCAGTTCAACCCACTTGCTACCTTTCAATGTATAAAGTCATGTAAAGCAAAAACCAATTACAAAAAAAAAAATGTATGAATAACCTAAGTTTTTTTCCTTATAAACATAGGGTCTTAGCTGGGCTTGGTGGCTCAGCCTGTAAAAATCCCACGCCTTGGGAGGCTGAGATGAGTGAATTGTCTGAACCCGCGGGTTCAAGACACGCCTGGGCAACTTGGTGAGACCTCATCTCGACAACAAATCAAAAAATCAGCCGGGGGTGATAGCGCGCACCTGTAGTTCCAGCTACTTGGAAGGCTGAGGCGGAAGGATCGCCGGAGCCCAGCAGGTCGAGGCTGCGGTGGCCGGGAGCAGCCACTGCCCTCCAGTCTGGGCGACAGAGTGAGACTCCAACTCAAAAAAAAAAGATGGGGTCTTGTCCGGGCATGGTGGTTCAAGCCTGTAATCCCAGCACTTGGGTGGCTGAGGCAAGAGGATTGCTTGAGGCCGGGGGTTCGAGACCAGCCTGGGCAACTTGGCCAGACCTCATCTCTACAATAAATCCCAAAATCAGCTGAGCGTGGTGGCATGTGCCTGTAGTTTCAGCTACTTGCAAGGCTGGGGTGGAAGGATTACCTGAGCCCAGCAGGTCGAGGCTGCGGTGTCTGTGAGCATGCCACTGCCCTCCAGCCTGGGTGTCAGAGTGAGACTCCAACTCAAAAACAAAAAAAAAGAAGAGAAGAGAAAAGAAAAGAAAAAAGGTAAACTAGAGACAGAGGGAGAGAAAGGATTCCCCTCCCCAAGGTAAGGGAGGGGGCTAAAGCTTAGGGAAACCACCCGGCGCTAGCTCAATGAACACAGGGCCAGAACTTAACAAAAGCAATGGCCCATGCCTGACTTCTTGTTTTTCTTCTTGTTCTTCCTCTTGTTCTTCTTTTTATTGATTGATTGATTGATTGATTGATTTTTATTTTTTTATAATCAATATTTATTATTATGGTTTTGTGGGGTACAGTTAAGGGTTAGGTGTACAATGACGTTTCATTCAGGCACCCTGTTGATCTGAGGTGTTTCCCCATCC
>NW_007059672.1:99211-101609 GCF_000164805.1 Carlito syrichta
GGGTAGCCTGGGAGGGTGAACTGCATGTAGGCCGCGCAGTTTTCCATTGACACACACATTTTTCTCTGCAGTAGAATTCTTAGGAAGCAAATGGCACTGGGAAGCAGAAATGCATTGCTTTGCATTTCAGGATAAAATATCAATATGCACAATCAGCTGTCCAGAGACAGAGGCATGTGAGAATCTAAAGAGAGAGAGGGGGAAAGGCAGGAAGAGAGATATGATTATCTCTAGCCAGTTTCTGTTGGAACATTTGCAGAACCAATCAGCATTAAGGTTGGCAGTGTCTAGAATATTGTTCTACACACTAGTTTTATGCATGAGGAAATGGAAGTGCAGAATACTGAATTGCCCTGATCTAACTGTGAGGTGAGACACACGGGCTGCCAAAGCCAGGAAAGACGCTTCTCTGTGACATTCCAGAGTTTTTGTACCTGTTATAGCTTTCTATGCTGTCTTTAATGTGGTAAACAAAACAGACTTTTAGTGTTAAAAGATCAAAAGTAAAAAAGGAGCAAAGTCAGAATCAAGTGATTTGAGTGCTGTTTATTGAACCTAGGAAGTTGCTTCAGGAAGCCTTACTCCTTCTGCCTTTTGTATACCCAGGTTTCTGTTCCCCCACCCTTTTTTTGCTCATCTTTTCTGCCTGGAATCAGTGGTGGTGTCCACTGTCAGGCCATCTCCTTCCTGAATCTACCATCCTCCAAACTCCAGGTACCTTTATCACTGGCTTTATTTGTACCCAAGTACAAAAGTACAGGAATACTGGATCAGTTTGAATAAATTGATCTGAATTATCTTCTGATTTCTCTTTTAAGGTTAGACTCAAATAAATTCCTTGAGGGAAGGAGTTTTTTATGTTAAGAATCTTTACTTTCTAAGTCCGGGAAAAATTGCTTGTTTATTCAATCCTTCAAAAGCCTCATGGGGAGACTAAATCTATCTTGTGAGCAGCTAACACAGAGCAGCCTGGAATAGAGTGGATACTCATTCAGCATTGCTGGAATTAATGACACCATATATATGAATGACACGATATATGAGTTCATGTATGGAAGATCTTGGGATCCTATTGATAACTGGTGGTGCTTGGGAAGGTGGAGATGGGATAGAATGATGAAACAATCAGAAGATAATTCAGGAATTAGTGAAGCCCACTCCCTCCTCTGACCACCCTCATTCTTGAGTCATTCCTCTCCAACAGCAGGACTCACCAGTGCATTTTAGCTTGCACAGTACTCTACTTAAACTAGATCAATTTATTCAAGCTGATACAGTATTCCTGTACTTTATCTATAGTGAATACTTAAAATTATGTTCTACCTAAATCAAATTAGTTTAATTTAATTAAATTAGCTTAACCTAAGCACAGAGCTTACAATTTAAATATATTTAAACTAATCACGGAATAAACTTTTTTAAAAAATCAATATTTTTATTATGGTTTTGTGGGGTATAGTTAAGGGTTAGGTGTATAATTACGTTTCATTCAGGCACCCTATTGATAAGAGGTGTTTCCTCTTCCCCAGACAGATATTTGCTACTGTTAATCCCATCCCCCCCATAGTTTCCCAGTACCATCAGTCATTTTCTTATAGCATTACGTTGGATGTTCAAGGTCCATTCTATGAGTGAGAACATGTGATACTCGGATCTTTGTTTCTGTGAGAGGTCTTGTTCTTCTTGTTCTTCTTCTTCTCCTCGTCCTCGTCCTCGTCCTCGTCCTCGTCCTCCTCCTCCTCCTCCTCCTCCTCCTTCTCCTCCTCCTCCTCCTCCTTCTTGTAGAGACTAGCTCTTTCAATGTTGCCCAGGCTGATCTTGAACTCCTGGGCTCAAGCAGTTCCCCAGCCTTGGTCTCCCAAAGTGCTAGGATTACAGGCATGAGCTATGCATATTATTTTCCTGAGTCATTTCTTGAAAGTTGCCAAAATAATGTCCATTACTCCAAAATGTTCAGTGTGTATTTCCTAAAAACAAGAACTCTCATACATAACCATAGTCAGAATTTAACACTGATCCAGTAATACCATCTAATCCACAGATTCCACTCAAATTTCACTGATTGTTCTGACAATGTCCTTTGAACAAATGAAGTAAAAAAAACCTTTTTATTTCCCTTTTCCCTTTCTTGTCCAGGATGCAATATGGAATCACACGTTGCATACAGTTGTCGTGTCACTTTGGTCTTTTTCAATAGTTCAAAGAGAATAGTTGCTTAGTTTTTCCTTCTCTTTCATGATCTTGTCATTTTTGTTTTGTTTTGTTTTTTTGAGTTGGAGTCTCACTCTGTCGCCCAAACTGAAGTGCAGCAGTCGCTCCCGGCCACCGCAGCGTCGACCTGCTGGGCTCTGGCGATCCTTCCGCCTCAGCCTTCCGAGTAGCCAGAATTACAGGCATG
>NW_007059672.1:101629-108694 GCF_000164805.1 Carlito syrichta
GCTGCCCAGGCGGATCTCGAACCCGCAGGCTCAGGCAATCCACTCACCTCAGCCTCCCGAAGGCGCGGGATTACAGGCTGAGCCACCGAGCCTGGCTGGCAAAATGTTTTTCTTTGAGAATTTTTTCTTTGGGGGGAAAAAAGTCACTTGGGGAGAGATTGGATGAATAAGGAGGGTGGGGCGTGGGGGTCATGCCATTTTTGGCCAAAAACTGCTGAACACTCAGCATGGGGTGGGCAAGCGCATTGTCATGGAGGAAGAACCAGTCGCCTGTTTACCATAACCCGGGACATTTCTTCTGCAAATCGTGAAGCAACCTCCTCAGAACTTCCTGATAAAAAGTGTAGCTGAAGGTCGGTGCAGTGGCTCACGCCTATAATCCCAGCACTTTGGGAGGCTGAGGTGAGAGGACTGCCTGAGCCCATGGGATCGAGGCCACCCTTGGCAACTTGGTGGGACCTCATCACGACAATAAATCAAAAAATTAGCCAGGTGTGGTGGCATGTGGCTGTAGTTCCAGTTACTTGGAAGGCTGAGGCGGAAGGATCACCTGAGCCCAGCAGGTCGAGGCTGCGGTGGCCAGGAGTGTGCCACTGCACTCCAGTCTGGGTGACACAGGGAGACTCCAACTCAAAAAAAAAAAAAGTGTGGCTGACCATTCGATCTGGAGGAACAACTTCTGAGTGTATATTACAAGGGTCCCGGCCTCCAAAAGACAATTCCGTTGGGTTTCTTGGGGGTCCCCCTTGGGGTATGTAAAGTGCTTCTGTGCTCAGTGTATCAGGAGGCATACAAGATTGATCTGCTCTGTTATTGGTGATTTTTAACTTTTTTTTTTTTTGAGTTGGAGTCTCACTCTGTCGCCCAGGCTGGAGTGCGGTGGCACATTCACAGCCACCCCAGCGTCAACCTGCTAGGCTCAGGTGATCCTTCCACCTCAGCCTCCCAAGTAGCTGGAACTACGGGTGTGCACTACCCTGCCCAGTTATTTTTTAATTTATTGTAGAGAAGAGGTCTTACCAAGTTGCCCAGGCTGGTCTCGAGCCCACGGGCTCAGGCAATCCACTCACTTTGGCCTCCCAAAGTGCTAGGATCATAGGCGTGAGCCACTTCACTTGGCTGATAAAACATATTAAATTTGACAACACAGTAATATGCTTCATCACTTCTAAATACTCAGATGAATTGCATGGGGGTCTTCCTATATACTCTTGCCCTAAAACATGCAAAAGTTAGAGGTGGGCCTATTTCCAGGTAGACTTTCCTTCCTGATGCTTCTATCTCCAATGTAAGCAGGGTCTGACCAAGACATGTGGCACCTTTGGTAGGCTAGTAACTTGCTAAATCACCAAAATAAAGGTTTTTTTAGTATTTTACTTCCTTTTTTTTTTTTTTTTAAGGTGAGAACACAGGAGTTTATTAAAGAAGACAAAAAAGTTTCCAAATAGGAGGGGACCTGAAAGAAGTTTGCCCTTGTTTTTGTTTTTGAGTTGGAGTCTCACTCTGTCACCCCAGCTGGAGTGCAGTGGCACAATCAGGGCTACCACAGCCTCGACCTTCTGGGCTCTGATGATCTTTCTGTCTCAGCCTTCCAAGTAGCTGGAACTACAGGTGCATGCCACCATGTCCAGCTAATTTTTTGATTAATTGTAGAGACAACGTGTTGCCAAATTGCCCAGCTTGGTCTCAAATCCCTGAGTTCAGGGAATCCTCTCACCTCAGCCTTCCAAAGTGCGGGGATTATGGGTGTGAGCCATTGCACTGGGCTATAAGTATTTTCCATAAATGCAAATGGAATACCTCTTTCTTTACCTTTCAAAAGCTGCTCAGTGAAGATCAAGCCATCCTTGCCTGTGAGATGTGTTTTAATATTCCTCCTATAGTGCTGTGTTGATATTGGTCAGAGTAGATTCTGTTCATTTTTCTTGTTAGACAAAGAATGATAATTTGAAACCCTAGGTAATTGGCATCATAATTCTGTTTTATTCCAGTGGCAGTTATTTGGAGCCACTTGTCATCCCTGGCTGGCATCCCCTTCTCCCAGCTCTTGACAGTACTTGAGATTCAAAGGTGCGTCCAGCAGCAGGACCCACCCTTGGACAGTTTACGGTCTAGGGTGGGCTGTAGCAGTACGAAGGTGCTGTGGGAAGGTAGAGGAGTGGCCCCTATTCTAGGCTTGGGGTTCTCAGTCAAGGCTTCCCTGGGGGGCCTGGTGATCCTGGACCTCGATGAGTTGTGCAGGAGAAGGAGTTCTAGAGACGCCAAGAGGGCTCCCAAGCAAATTCATCCTATGTCACTTTAACTTTTTTTTCTGCTTACAAGAGTAGAATATGTTTGTTATTAAAAAAATAAAAATAAAAAAATAAGCCGGGCTTGGTGGCTCAGCCTGTAATCCCGCGCCTTTGGGAGGCTGAGGTGAGTGGATTGCCTGAGCCCGCGGGTTTGAGACCCGCCTGAGCAGCGAGACCTCATCTCTACAATAAATCAAAAAATCAGCCGGGCGTGGTGGCGCATGCCTGTAATTCCAGCTACTCGGAAGGCTGAGGTGGAAGGATCCCCGGAGCCCAGCAGGTCGAGGCTGCGGTGGCCGGAAGCGGCCACTGCACTCCAGTCTGGGCGACAGACTGAGACTCAAACTCAAAAAACAAAAAAATACTGTAGCAAAGAAAGCGAAAGTCTCCAGAAACCTTCCCGGGCTCCTGCTCACCGCCCACCCCTGTGGGATGCTGTGCCCAGAGAAAGCCTTGGGATCCAGCAGTCTTCAAAGGCTTGTGGCGACGAGGCAAAGTCCGGCATTCATCCTCCTGCCACCAGGGGGCAGCACGGCACATGTCTTGATGCCGGTGCCCTCTCTCTTTCACACGTCGCTGCGTAGTCGTCGGTGCTACATACTGCGCCTGCGCAAAGGCTACGATCTTTTTCCCCCCCCCCAACGCTGCTGGGCCTGCAGGTCTGAGTGGAGCCACGGACGCGGGTCTCCGTTCCGCAGGATGGTGAGTGGGTACCTTGATCTCTGGCCTCTCCATGCACAGGGCTTCCCTCTCCTTGCCCGAACGCCATTCTAGGGCTCGTTTTGCGCGGCGCAGAAATCGGATGGCACTAGATTGCCGGCTCTGCCATGGTCGGGCTGCCGCTCCCAGCGTGGCCTTAATGGCTGCCGCCCGGTGCGCTTGCCTGGGGGGAGGGGTTCGCAAAGAAGGGTAGCAAGAGCTTGGACAGCAGAGTGGGAAGAAGGAGGGGCGGCCTTAGTAGACAGCCTGCGGGGATAGTGCCTGCTTGTCTGGGGGGCCCTGGCAGGCGGCCGGGCGGGCGAGGTCGCACCTGGGTGACCTCGGACTAGCCGGGGAGCGCCGGGGCGGAGGCACTTGCGGGTCTCAGGCCCCGCTCGCCTTCCAGCTACTTCGTGGCTTCGTCGCTGGGGCCGGCGAGGCTTTCAGGACCCCGCGCCTGTGGGCGGAGGACGTAGCTTTGAAGCCCAAACTGTCAGGGGAGGTTGGAGGCCGAAGTGTCGCTGGGCCCCGGAAGGAAGCGCGTGAGGAATGGGCGCCTTCTGCCTCTCCTCCCCGGTCCCTCTACGGCTTCGGTTCTGAATGGTGGTCGGTATCGGGCCCCCAAAGTGGGACCGGAGTGTAGCTTCCATTGTGGCAGGTTATTTGGGCTTTTGAAAGGCATGCATGGGGATGGAGAGAGAGGTATGTAGTTATCTGAGGTTGGGTGCTCGAACACGGCGTTCGAACCCATTGACGTTGGCACCGTGGCCTGCTTGCTGTCCAGAGAGGGGCTGCCCAAAAGTCTGGCCCAAGGATGGGTGCTGGTCCTTCAGGAGACAAGACTGAAGCGGAGAGTAAGCGTTTAAAAACTTGCGGATGCGTCGTGAAGGAATTTTATGCCTGATAAAGTCTAACCAGCAGGGGCCTGCATTTTTGGGTATCTTTTTATTCCGTGTTTTGTTAATCATTTTTATAAAATCCGTCTGTGACTAATGGGAAGCAGAGGGAAAAATGATTCTTGAACCCAGCTCACTTGGGGAACACAAGATTCTACAAAAGTGACATTTGGCTCTTGTTCAAGTGTTGTTTTGCTGCATGGTTAATTCATGTCAGAAGTATGGGCTAAGACATGCATCAGAGTTTTAATAACATCTTTTTTTCTTTAAGGGGTTTGTTAAAGTTGTCAAGAATAAGGCCTACTTTAAGAGATACCAAGTGAAATTTAGAAGACGACGAGGTACTGTCACTTTCATATTCTTAATATTTAAAAGAATCTACTTGCCGTAGGGTAACCTTCTAAAATTATTTTTTTCTTTCAGAGGGTAAAACTGATTACTATGCTCGGAAACGCTTGGTGATACAGGATAAAAATAAATACAACACACCCAAATACAGGATGATAGTTCGTGTAACAAACAGAGATATCATCTGTCAGGTAAGTTGTATTCTGGACCCACACATTTCCCTTAGCTCATTGTGCTAGAGAAGATGTGCTTGGAAGACAGCATGTGGTGCATGGGTTGGAAGAGCTGTCTTCTAGCTATCTCAGTACCTCCAGAAACCCTAAGTAATTCTTTTCCTTCTAGTAAGTCTAGAGTGGAGCCTGGGAAATTGGTATCTTAACACTCTTGACTGAAGATTGACCATGTTTGGAAATCATGACTCTGTTTAATCCCATTCATTTAACTTGGGGGAAAGAGGCTTAGAGAAATCTGCCTTATGTGAGTGGAGTGGGGAGACCAGTTCTTAACCCTTCCCAGTACTGGTAGAGTAATAGTTTGTCATAGACTGAAGTGCTGATTCTTGCTATATGGCTTTACCTTCCACCTAATCATTGCTGATTGAAGAGGTAGGTAGGTAGTCGTGAGAGTTAAACTAAGACTTGATTGTCATATTGTTGTTTGCAATCGGTTTTAATGAAATGTACAAAGGTGTCTCCCACATGAAAGAGCTTCAGGAAGTAGCAGTTTGCTCTTTTGAAGCTAGTGTTCTGGGCTTTCATAAGTAGGGGAAATTCTCATAGTTGAGATTTGCTGAACTTTTGCAGGACACAGGCACACCTAATTTCTGGGCAAATTAATTTGATTGTGAAGACAATGTCCTGTCTACCTAAGTTCAGATAACTAAACATCAGGTACCTGAAACTTTGTTGGACTTTATGCTTAGTTTAAGAGGTATTTGAAATAATTAGGTGTTCCACTTTGAGTTTTTAAAGTGCTGCTTTAATTTGCCAGCTAACCAGCTGAGGGTCTTAAGTATTTAGGCACAAGGAATTATGGTATGGTTTATTCCAAAGACTTGATAATGTTTATTGTCCATCTAGTAATTTTAATCTTTACTATAACATTAGTCAAACATATTTGCAGACACCTAAATCTATCTGCTATACAATTGCACTCACCTGCTATGTAGTTGACCAAGTCATAAATTGTAGTTGAAGCTGTGTGGGTTTAACAGATTTTAAGTGGTGCAGATATATGTCCATCAGGGTTTTTCTTAAATTTCCTTGAAAAGAAAGAATGCACCTAGGACAAGTGATGAAACCATGAAAGCAGCGGATTACTAACCTGGTTTTTCTCTTATTATAGATTGCTTATGCCCGTATAGAAGGGGATGTGATAGTCTGCGCAGCTTATGCACACGAACTACCAAAATATGGTGTAAAAGTTGGCCTGACAAATTATGCTGCAGCATATTGTACTGGCCTGCTGCTGGCCCGCAGGGTATGTACGAGACGACTTTAGTGGATGTAATTTGGGGTTAGCTCATTGCTTGGAGAGTTGTCTGCAGGACGTTTGCACATGGATAAGATACCTCAACTGTGACTTCAGGAGAGTGCCTGCTTCCCAGTTTTCTGCTCTGTTGATGGGTATATCTAGACCAGCTCTGTCCAACAAATGTCCTGCAAACCTGGAAATCTATAATTGGCTGTCCATTGGGGCTCCACAAGCAACCTGTGGCTGATGAGCACCTGAAATACAGCTAGCACTACTGAGGAACTGAATTTGTAAGCTTCAAAAGCTACTTGTGGCTAGCGACTACTCAGTTGGACTGTGAAGATACTTGGTACTCAGAGCTGTACCTTTCTGACTATCAGCATACTGTAAAATGCAGATTCCACTTCAGACTCCAGGAATCTTTTTTTTTTTTTGAGTTGGAGTTTCACTGTCTTCCAGGCTGGAGTGGAGTGGCACGATCCTGGCTCACCACAGCCTGGGCTCAGATGATCCTTCCGTCTCAGCCTCCTGAGGAGCTGGGACTACAGACATGTGTGACCACCCCTGACATTTTTTATTTTTTAATTTTTATTTTTGTAGAGATGAGTTCTTACTGTGTTGTCTAGGCTGGCCTCAAACTCCTGGGCTCAAGCAGTCCTCTCGCTTCAACCTCTCTAACTGCTCGGAGTGCAGGCATGAGACACCATGGCAGAATCTTTTGATAGGATGTTTCAAGTGAATTTATGAAGGGGGACCAAAACAGCCAGGAATTTGTTTATAAGAAATCTTGTATGTATTCTTACATGCTTACACTTCATTCACTTTCAAAGTACTCTCCGTTTGATGCAATGCACCTATCGAGATGCTTTTTCCACTGCTCCAAGCAGTTTTTGAACTTGAGAACTTTGTGCCCTTTAGTGCTTCTGCCATTTTTGTTTCACCTCTTTCACGTCAGCAGAACATTTCCCTTTGAGGACTTTTTTTGGGATTATAGACATGAGCCACTGCACGCAGCTAAATCTGGGGTCGAGTGGTGCTCATATATGCACATTAAAATCTGAGAGGCAGTGTCTTGAATGTTTTTGGAGGTGGACATTGATGAGATGTTTAATTTTTCAAGCAATTTTTCTGTTTAGCATCTCCTGTATGTGCTATATCATGCTGGTGAAATGTGATTTTTGCCTAATTTGGTTACCTCAGTTACTGGTCTTGTTATGCAAAGGAATTATCAAGCGTATACATCAAGTTTGATTGGTTATGAATATAAAGTTTGAAGCCGGGCTCGGTGGCTCAGCCTCTAATCCCGTGCTTTGGGAGGCTGAGGTGAGTGGATTGCCTGAGCCTGCGGGTTTGAGACC
>NW_007059672.1:108714-117733 GCF_000164805.1 Carlito syrichta
GGGGCCCGGGAGCAGCCACTACACTCCAGTCTGGGTGACAGAGTGAGACTCCAGCTCAAAAAAAAAAAAAGAAAAGAATATATATATATATATATAAAAAATATAAAAAGTTTGAGTGGGAGAGGTCATTGTTTTTTTATATATGAGAACGACTTGGAGCAAAGTCTTTGCTTGTGAAACCATAGGTGACCCCTGTACCAGCAGAGGAATGACCCAAAATAACAATGTAATTGGAGAATAAAGTCACAGAAAATGTTTCCTTCAGTCTGGCGTCCTACTCATAAAATTGCATTCCTTATTAAGCTAAAATAAACTACGTGGTAACACCTAATGTTTAGTTACTGGATTAGTGTAGCCACATACGACTAAAGAAATTTGGAGATTGCCTCCCTTGAGCTATTATGAGAATCAGGCTGGGCTTGGCAGCTCACACCTGTAATTCTAGTACTTTGGGAGGCTTAGATAGGAGGATTGCTTGAGACCATCCTGGGCAACATAGCGAGACTTCCTCTCTACAAAAAATGAATCAAATTAAGTCTGCATTTTAATTGATTGCTATATAAATCAAGAATGGATATGTAGCAAAGATTCAGAAGATATAAAACGAGTGGTGTGGGTTAAATTGAATGTCTGAAGTGGTTTTTTTGGTAGCATTTAAAACTTGATGACTTTTGTTATTTTTTTGAGTGAGAGTCTCACTCTGTTGCCCAGGCTGGAGTGCAGTGGCACGGTCACTGCCACGGCAGCATCTATCTGCTGGGCTCAGGTGGTCTTCCCCCTCAGCCTTCCAAGTAACTGGAACTGCAGGCATGTGCCACGATGTCCAGCTAATTTTTTGATTTATCGTAGAGATGAGGTCTCACCAAGTTGCCTGGGTTGGTCTCCAGCCTATGGGCTCAGGCAATTCTCTTACCTCAGCCTCCCAGAGTGCTGGGATTACAGGCATGAGCCACCGTGCCCAGCTTAAAACTTGACGACTTTTTTAAGTAGATTGGGGTAAAAGGGATAGGTGAATTGGAAGGAAATTGTTTTCTAGATATCAGAGGTCATTAAGGTTGTGGCATGACATTTTAGTTTTAGAGCAGTTTGAACATATCCAAACAGGCCATTTACGTTAGCTTCTTTATTAATAGCTCCTCAATTCGTTTGGCATGGACAAGACCTATGAAGGCCAAGTGGAGGTGACCGGAGATGAATACAATGTAGAAAGCGTTGATGGCAAGGCCGGTGCTTTCACCTGCTATTTGGATGCAGGCCTTGCCAGAACTACCACTGGCAATAAAGTTTTTGGAGCCCTGAAGGGAGCTGTGGATGGTGGCTTGTCTATCCCTCACAGGTAATAGTACTCAAGTCCTCAGTGCCTGGACTCTAGCGCTTTTCTGTTTTTAACTGGGCATACTGAATCCATTAAAGTACCCCTCATCTCATGCTTGCTGTATGTTAGGTACTATGCAAAGGGCTCCTGGTAGGGCGGGAAGGAATTGTAACCCGTTGTGTACGTGAAGAGACTGAGGCTCAGAAGTAAAGTGATTTGTCCAAGGTTTTGTAGCCAGTAAGTGAAAAGCTGAGGCATAAGCCACCACTTTTTTGCGTATGTCTTAATTTCAGTTAGAAATGAGCAACTTCCCCCTGTTTCTCTTCATGCGTTTTTTCCATTTAGAATCAAAATGATTTGCTGAGTTATGGAAAATGTGGATCCTAGAAGAGAAGAGATGAAGAAAAAGACTTCGGAATGATTTCTAAATGTTCAACTAGAGGGAGATAAGATCACAGGCCATTCTGTGTAGTTAGTAGGTTATTTGCAGTTCCATTTGGTGTGATTATGAGTTCTTTGTAGATGTACCTGATTTATTAACCTTTTTTTTTTGAGTCGGAGTCTCACTCTGTCACCCAGACTGGAGTGCAGTGGCCGCTCCCAGCCACTGCAGCCTCAACCTGCTGGGCTCTGGCGATCCCTCCGCCTCAGTCGTCCAAGTAGCCGGAACTACAGGCGCGCGCTACCTCGCCTGGCTGATTTCTTGATTTATTGTAGAGATGAGGTCTCGCCATGTTCGCCAGGCGGGTCTCGAACCCGCAGGCTCAGGCAATCCACTCATCTCAGCCTCCCAAAGCACGGGATTATAGGCTGAGTCACCGAGCCTGGCGATTTATTAACTTCTTAGGAATATTTTAGTAATTGGTGACTTAACAGCCAAAAAACTTTTGGCAACAGATTTTTTTGTTTTTGGTAAGTAAAATACAACACTGGGATTTTGTAATGTAGGGTTGTGGGTCTTGTATGTTTTTGAGAACCTGTTGTGGGTCTTGTATGTTTTTGAGATCTCATGCACAGCGCCTGTTAAATGTCTTTGTGCGTCTTCTCATTTACAGTCTATGTTGTAAATTCTTTACTGTTAAGTTAGTGAGAGGCCGGGCGCAGTGGCTCACGCATATGATCCCAGCACTTGGGAGGCCAAGATGAGAGGATTGCTTGAGCTCATGGGTTTGAGACTAGCCCGGGCAACTTGGCAAGATCTCGTCTCTACAATAAATCAAAAAAGTAGCTGGGCATGGTGGCGCATGCCTGTAGTTCCAGAAACTTGGAAGGCTGAGGTGGAAGGATTGCCTGAACCCAGCAGGTCGAGGCTGCAGTGGCCGTGAGTGTGCCACTGCACTCCGGCCTGGGCAACAGAATGAGTCTTCACTAAAAAAAAAGTTAGGTGCAGGTATTCCAAGTGCATTCTCACTTGACGATTTCATTAACTGTGTCCTTGGACAAATCCCTTGTTCCCATTGAGAAATAACAGAATTTGGGGAATAAGTTTTGAAAGTCCTTCCTATGCTGACAGATAATTTTGTAGGGATAGAAAGCCTTGGTAATGGCTTTTAAAGGTGCTTGTGGTGTGCATTTTCCATTTGGAATTCAGAGATGAGCTGCTAAAGGATGATATCCCACTAACTGAGCAGTCAGTAGTTGGTCCTTTGGTTGCATATGATGCACTAATTGTTTCAAGACGGGACTGATGGCAGCTACTGAAGTGAATTCTTACTAGTAAACTAATTTCAGTCACTGTACTAAAATATGAAACTTGATTTCAGTACCAAGCGATTCCCTGGTTATGATTCTGAAAGCAAGGAGTTTAATGCAGAAGTACATCGGAAGCACATCATGGGCCAGAACGTTGCAGATTATATGCGTTACCTAATGGAAGAAGATGAAGATGCTTACAAGAAGCAGTTCTCTCAGTACATAAAGAACAGCGTGACTCCAGACATGGTAAAAAATTTACCTAAAAATGCCTGTATCAGTTAATTTATAGAAACAAGTTTACAGGCCGGGCTCAGTGGCTCAGCACTTTGGGAGGCCGAGGTGAGCGGACTGCTTGAGCCTGCGGGTTTGAGACCCGCCTGGGCAACTTGGCAAGACCTCATCTCTATAATACATTAAAAAAAACAAACAAAAAACTAGCCGGGCGTGGTAGTGCATGCCTGTAGTTCCAGCTACTTGGAAGGCTGAGGCGGAAGGATCGCCGGAGCCCAGCAGGTTGAGGCTGTGGTGGCCGGGAGCCACTGCACTCCAGTCTGTGTGGACCGAGTGAGACTCCAACTCAAAAAAAAAAGAGAAAGAAAAAAACAAGTATATGGCTTGTTTTGGGGTGGGCAACATTTCTCGTATATCTATTTTAGGTTAGTGCAGCAGTTGAAAGTTGAATATGGGCGTATCCTGATAGACTCACGAGCTGTTCTTGGCATTAATTAAAATATGTCCTTGGGCTGGGGCCAGGTGCCGTGGCTCATGCCTGTAATCCCAGCACTTTGGGAGGCCTAGGTGAGAGGATTACCTGAGCCCACAGGTTTGAGACCAGCCCAGGCAACTTGGCGAGACCTTGTCTCTACGATAAACCGAGAAAAATTAGCCAGGCATGGTGGCACATGCCTGTAGTTCCAGCTACTTGGAAGGCTGAGGTGGAAAGATCGCCTGAGCCCAGCAGATGGAGGCTGTGGTGGCCATAAGCATGCACTGCACTCCAGCCTGGGCGACAGTGTGAGACCCCTATTCAAAAAAAAAAAGAAAAAAAGAAATTAGGTTGTTGGACAAGAATAGGTAAACAAGTCAAGTTGTAGTCTAAGGTACTGAACTAGACTTGTTCTTTTAGGAACCTTTTTGATAATCGAAGCATGGTAGGTAGGCTTCACGCATCCAAAGACTAGTTGGTGCCCTTTTCTGCCTTGGCTTTTCTTTCTTTTTTTTTTTTTTTTACGTTGGAATCTCACTCTTGTCGCCCAGGCTGGAGTGCAGTGGCATGCTCACGGCCACCGCATCCTTGACCTGCTGGACTCAGGCAATTCTGCTTCAGCCTTCCAAGTAGCTGGAACTACAGGCGCACTCCTGGCTAATTTTTGTGATTTACTGTAGAGACGAGGTCTTATGAAGTTGCCCAGACTGCTTTCGAACCCCCAGGCTCAGGCAGTCCTCTCGTCTTGGCTTCCCAGAGTGCTGGGATTACAGGCTGAGCCACTGTGCCCAGCCTTTTTCGGCTTTTCTGTGCGTTGAGATGTCATTCCTGTGGTTATGGTTGTAATCAACTTTGATACAGGGTACTAGCTAGTAAACGTAATTTTGAGACCATGGGAAAGAAAGTTCTTTTAGCAAATATATGCCCTATTTTGGAACATCTCAGGCAGGCACATAGAGATGTGCAGCTTCAATCACTGGTTTTGCATGCTGGTGCAGAAATGAAGGGAGCCATGCTTTCAAGAGTGAGTTTAGTGCTGGAAATTTGTCAGCTATTAAGCTGAGTCTCCGGGGCTACCTCTTAAGAAAGTGGAGCAATTGAAGATGATAGTACCAGTTTTGAAATTGCAATGAAATGTAGAACACAAATAACATTATTATGAAGCTGTTATAACTGTAAAATTCTATGTAAATAGGTTTTGCATCAGGTAATTGTCTTACTAGGTTCTTTTTTGTTAGTGCATATTTTCTACTGGCATAACTACAGCTAGGGAAATTTTTAAAATAGCCATAATTGGGGAAAGATGACTATAATTTGTACTCTTTGGACACAGTCTAAGGCTGAATAAACACGTGGCTTGAGTTTTTGATTAATAGTTTTAAATTAGTAATGTAGATGCATGTTAATTCTTACTTGATAATATTCCTGATAAAGAGGTCTTTATTTAGGCTGTGATTCTCTGACCTGCAAAATTTTTCTTCCTAAGCTATATCTTGATATAGTTCTGTCATACTTAAAACTTTTCACATTCCCAATTTGTGCGTTCAGATGTTTATTTCCCAATGTTTCCCATATACTTGGTATGCTTGCAGTCAGACTGCTCTTTGGCTAATTAATTTTATTTATGGTGGTGCCTTTCTTCCTGTGTGCCTGCTGGAATCCTCTGCAGACATCTGATTGTGTCTCCAGCAGGAAGTGGTCTTTACCTAAGTCTTTGGTGTTATCTACATATGTAGTTGTATTTGCTGCTTGTCTGATCTCTTGAAAGAACTGAGTTGCTTCGATTTGGTAAATGACTATGTTGGAAGGCATCAAATGGATCTGCTAAAAGAAGAAGAGAAATTAACTTTTAGAAGAGATTTAGTTTTGGCTCAGCCTGTAATCCCATGCTTTGGGAGGCCGAGGTGAGTGGATTGCCTGAGCCCACGGGTTCGACACCCGCCTGGGCAACTTGGCGAGACCTCATCTCTACAATAAATCAAAAATTAGCCTGGCATGCTAGCGTGTGCCTGTAGTTCCAGCTGCTTGGAAGGCTGAGGCAGAAGGATCACCGGAGCCCAGCAGGTCGAGGCGGCGGTGACCGGGAGTGGCCACTGCACTCCAGTCTGAGCGACAGAGTGAGACTCCCAACTTAAAAAAAAAAAAAAAAAGAAGGGATTTAAGTAGTTGAGGTCTCATGCAGTGAACATTTTAGCAGTATTTATTTATACATATATAAAACTAAACTATGCAAATGCATGCAGTAGTCACATTTTCTCCACATTGAATAATATTAGAGACGTGGATTACGATGACAATCTTTATGGGGCTGTGATTATTACTAGATATTCAGAGTTTGCAACATTGTTTTTTTTCCAGTTGATTTTAGAACAAAGTTGCCCAATAAGATATCAAATAGCTTTTCAAGAAAAAATCAGACACCTTTCTGGTTCTTATAGATATTAGAAATCTGTTTCTGCCAGATACTAGTGAGAGAGGTCTCTGGTACATAATACTGGGAATTGCTTTGGAAGGACCTATAAGATAAAGGTGAAAAATGTAAATCTGGGGACTGGCATGACAGATGAACTTAGCAGTTAGTTACTTGTTGGCCTGAGTGTCTAGTCCTTGGTCTCAGACTATCATGGGCCCATGTCGTCTTCCTCTTTTACACCTTACATACTTTTGTTATTGGAGCATATCCTCGCTTGAATGAGAGAATTTAGGCCAGATAGTATTTAAAATGAGGAATGCGATGTGAGTTTCTGCAGAAATAAATGTGTTTTAGAGTGATGCAAGAAATATGACTGAATTTCTCAGAAATACATGCAGATTTTTCTTGAGGAAGAGGAAGTTGAGTTTTGTGAGTAGAGTCCATTTACATTGCATAAGGTAAAAATATAGGGACTTGGTTAGGAAAAAGTGAATTACGTGTAGAAATGTAAGCTCTACCAACATGGACTTGGTTTAACTCCTTTTGAGAAACTGGCTGAGAAGGACAACACAAAGCAAGTAGTACCGTAGGGTTCCGTTGATTAGTAGGGCATGTGAAATGAAACCAAGTACTGTTTGCTTTCCTTTGTTTCAGATGGAGGAGATGTACAAGAAAGCTCACGCAGCTATACGGGAGAATCCTGTGTATGAGAAGAAGCCCAAGAAAGAAGTGAAGAAGAAGAGGTATGTGTCCCACTGTTGCCTTTTTCAGAGGACTTGGCTGGGAGCGGTTTCCGCACTGCCTTGGCTCTTTCCAGACTCGGAAGTTATGCAAACTCGATCACTAGCTCTGCGTGGTGTGGCAGAAGCGAAGGGAACCAGGTTTGCAAAAGCAGTTGTAGTGATAGAGATGTATTAGCCTCACATGCTACTGAGGTGGCCCATTCTATCCTAGTACAGTTATAAATGCCAGTTATTGGGTTTTTTATTGGCTAAGAGTTACTTCTTGTTGATCTTTCATATTTTGGCCTTTAAATAAAATAGAAAAGAATACTTAATGAGCATCTAAGCATAAAGTGAACTTAGTGTTTCATCCAATCATAAAGTGGTTTATGAATACAATGGAACAGTTAAAATCAAGCTGGACATGTCCATCACCTCAAAGACTTAACTTTTTTTGTGGTTAAAACATTTGAAATTTACTCTCAGTAATTTTGACATGTATAACACTCTGTTAACTGTATTTGTCACACTGCAGTAGAACTAAAAATTATAGTTCTCTTAAGATTCTGAACTCTTTGACCATCATCTGCCTATTACTCCGTTTCTGTAACCACTGTTTTGCCCTCTGCTTCTGTGAGTTTGTTCTCAGTTCCACCTGTGAGAACTTGTGGTATTTGTCTCTGTGTGCCTGGCTTTAAAGGCTCAAGAGTATCCCATTGTGTCTGTATTCCACATTTCCTTTATCCACTTACCTGCTGCTGTTGTGAATTATGAACAGTGCTATTGCTGTTACGAATAGTGCTGCAGTGAACATGGGAGTGCAGATCTCTTGGACGAACTGATTTCACATCTTTTGGGTGAATACCCAGAAGTGGGATTGCTGGGTCTGATGTGTTTTTATTTGAAATTTAGCCCTTGGTAGTAGGACATCGCAAACGTTGGCTGAAGGTCACAAGTACTGTGTTAGAACCTGCATCATTTAACGTCCATCTGATTCCAAAGTCTTTGTCTTTTTCAGTTGAAATTTAACATTCTCTATTCTATTTAGTTACTGTTTTAAAAAGTACAGTTCTGTCTTTCTTTTACTTTGTTTTGTAGGTGGAATCGTCCCAAAATGTCCCTTGCCCAGAAGAAAGATCGGGTAGCTCAAAAGAAGGCGAGCTTCCTAAGAGCTCAGGAGCGGGCTGCTGAGAGTTGAACCAGTTTTCTATGAGGATTTTCCAGATAAAGACAATAAACATTGACCAAGCAGATGTTTCTGTGTTAAGCTCTTGTTGTTATGAACCTATAGGAAATAACCTGAAGTGTTTTATAAGAGGAGTTGCAGCTTTTTTCCTCCACGAAAGCAAGTGTAACTTTTCTCAGAAAAAGTTGTCTTGTATGTTGTTGCCAACAAAGATCACAGCTACTACTTAGGCTTCTGTTTGCCCTGACAGGAGTTACTATGTCTCACATTGTGTGACGTGTGGCTCTCCCTAGAAATCTGGCAAGCAACAGACAACCATCACTAGGAAATGGCTCTTCCATCTATTTATTACAACCAGATGATCAGTGGGAAGAAAAAATACCTCCAGAGTATACAGTCTTAAAGCAAATAAACTGGTGCTAACTCGTGGATTTAATGTTTGAGAGAAAGCTATCTAGTGAAGGTAACAGGTTATCACATTCACTTTAACCAGTTGAAGCCATTGAGCAGAAAATACTGGGCTGTTCTTCAGTGGGAGGTGTTTGATTTTATGGAGATGTTGAAAGGTACATTCCAGATCTGAGTATATATGTGAAAGCAACTTGGGGGGGAGATTAACCTGTGTATCAAATTTACATGGGAAAAAAAATGCTAGATGAATACATTTACATGCCTCTTTAAGAAGTAGCCCTTTGGCCCACAGGAGATACTATTTGAAAATGGAGTTACTACTAAAGTCTTCATGATTTCTTTTACTCTTGGCTCTTTTTTTTTTTTTTCGTGTGGTTAGATTTTATTTTATTTTATATTTTGAGTTGGAGTCTCACTCTGTTGCCCAGACTGGAGCCCAGCTGACAGTGGGACTTTAAGAGCCAAGAGTAGACCGGGCTTGGTGGCTCAGCCTGTAATCCCATGCTTTGGAAGGCTGAGGTGAGTGGATTGCCTGAACCTGCAGGTTCGAGACCTGCCTGGGCAACTTGGT
>NW_007059672.1:118041-120176 GCF_000164805.1 Carlito syrichta
GTCTCGAACCCACAGGCTCAGGCAATCCACTCACCTCAGCCTCCCAAAGGCACGGGATTACAGGCTGAGCCACCGAGCCCGGCTGGGTCTGTGATCTTAAGAGGTAAGTTTTGAAGGGCTCAGCCAGTTGATAATAAGATGGACCCTTCTAATCTTTAGTATGAAGAAAGTTCATTTTCAGCCACAAAAATTGGTGATTGTACATGGCCAAGGGTAACAGTTCCTGGAGTAAGCCACTTGAAACATGAAGCTACATATGACATCTGAAGCCTGAGTGAGGTTAAAAATGTGTGTATACATCTATACAATAAACCATGCTATTAAGCCAACATCTGTTTATAAAGGAGTAATTTTAATTAGGCTGCTTTGCAGTCTCAATTTCTGTTAATGTGCAAACTTTACCATGCTAAGACATTAGTAAATTTATAAGTTTTCTTTTTTAAACAGCAGCTTTGATGCAAACACAATGTTTCCAGCATTGGTATTTTGGCTAACAAATCTACAAATCACTCTCACTGTTGATGTTTATGGAATGAGGCTTTTCACAGCATTATTTTTAAAAGTCATTAGTCAAGATAGTTACACAGTGAATGTACTTGGGAAATGTAACAGGGCTTCTGAAAGGATGGGAATGAATTGTGTGGGCCTGTTGATCTTAGTAAGCCTCTGGCCGTTCCTTCAGTAATCACATTAAGGATGTTGGCTTCTCAGGCCCCAGGGAACGGAGTTTTGTGTAAATGGCAGGGGTCTGAATTGGAAGCCATTTTTCAATGCTCAAAGTTGTTCTCTTAAAATGCTAAGTTCTTGGTAACTGTCCAAATGAACTAGGAGTCATTTGTGTAGGAAATTTTCTTCCACAATAATGTTTTTAAGTTATTTAGTATCAAAGAATGTTCCATTTCCATCTGATTTGCTGTGACTTTGAGGGCAATACAGGAATAAAGCTGCTTTTCTAATTCTTCTCGAATTTCACTTGGAGCACCACGCAGTAGGTAGTCCTTGAGTAACTGACAGGCTTTTGCCAGGTTTGGCTGTATCACTTCGGAAGTACACTTCATTGTGCTCTGATCACAGCTAGTTCTACAATCCGTGCCATAGACACAATCCAAATCAGACTCACAGTGACGATCCTTAATAAGTTCTTTCAGGTTTGTCTCTGGCACAATTTTTCTCATATCCACCATTTTCAAATCATATTTATCATTGTATCCTAGGTTTTTGGCACTAGTGTCACACATGAGGAAATTTCCATAGGGGCCATGGAAAACATCTTCCACAAATTCTAGAAGTCCTATGGCTATTTTAGCCTTTCTAGGCCATGATGGTGTGAACAACTGATCCATGCTTCTTCTGAACCCAGATGGAATAAAAAGTTCAATGACCCATGGAAGGCTTATTCCATAAAGAGAGGTATATTCAACACTTTCCATCACATAGAGATCACCGCAGAATCCCATTAGTTTGGGGGTATGTTCTTTATCTTGAAGTATCACCATGAGAAGAAATTCATTGAGTTGAAGAAGTGCCCAGGCTGACTTTGCTTCTCCCAAAGAAACCTGGCCATCTTTGTCTCCATCAGCCACCGTCAGGACAAGATTAACCAGTTCAGGGAGGTTTCCTTGGTCACCCAACTTGGCCTGTCAAGAATGTGGCTAATTATTCACAAGGAATGGAAAAAGTTTCTGTGTAACATTTCCTTTATGGACATTATTGCCATGCTAGGAGTAATCCCACTACTGAATCTCCATAAAGAAATTTAACATGTTACCTCTCCAGATGTTTATGATGCTTCCTTTTCAAGGGAATGAGAACCGTTTTATGCAATCACAGGAAAACCCACTTTAAATATATTTGTCTACAAAATGGTCACTCTAACTCCTCCAGCCCCTCTGAACCTTTAGATGGCTCACCACCACATTAATTACTTCTCATCTTATGCCTGTATTTACTTGCAAAACTGCTTTGTAATGTACAGAAATCAACATAATAAGCATCAGCTGAAAATTATTTTCTCCTGTTTTGTATTAATCACATTAATAGAATTATTTTGTTCAAACAGTATTACTGGCTGGGTGTGGTGGCTCATGCCTATAATTCCAGCACTTTGGGAGGCCGAGGTGAGAGGACTGCCTGAG
>NW_007059672.1:120597-121180 GCF_000164805.1 Carlito syrichta
CCAGGTGTGATGGCGCATGCCTGTAGTTCCAGCTACTTGGAAGGCTGAGGCAGAAGGATCACCTGAGCCCAGCAGTTCGAGGCTGCGGTGGCCAGGAGCCTGTCACTGCCCTCCAGTCTGGGCGACAGAGTGAGACTCCAACTCAAATAAAACAAAACAAACCAAACCCCCCAAAACCAAATAGTACTACTGTTTCAATAATGGAGGCATTTCCTTGTCAGGGCCCTCTGGGATAAAATAATCTGAAATGAGCGCAAAATGATCAAAGAAAGGAAAGATTTTGAGTGGAAAATAAAAGAGCAATAAAAATAATAATTCTTTCAAAACCTATATTCATGTTCGTGTATTTCTTTTTACTTGAAGGAGCCAGCTATAGATCATTTTTGGATATTTCCATGTAATCTTTATATGATTAGTTTTTTCTTTTTCTTTTTTGAGTCAGAGTCTCAACTGTCACCCAATCTGAAGTGCAGTGGCATAGTCATGGCTCACCGTAGCCTCCACCTTCTGGGCTCAAGCAATCCTTCTGCCTCAGCTTCCTGAGTATCTGGGACTACATGCATGAGTCACCACACTGTTTTTT